>NC_052534.1:6961896-7112778 GCF_016699485.2 Gallus gallus
GGTAGTCCTCAGTATGCTTATGTCACTAGCATACCTTAAAAGTGTCACAGTTATCTAATAAAGATGATGAAAGATTTTGATAAAGTGAACAAAACATTCGGGTGGATACAATATTCATTGCAGTCGACAGATATAATTAACACTATTACTGTCATTTTCAGTATGTAGCAACTAAGAGTTGCTACTGTATCTGCTTTTAATTTCTTTTAACAGTGTGAGGGACAATTCTTTTCATTCCTCTAACGGTTGGATATGCTCTCCACCTTTCAGAATTCATCTCAAAGAAACATAATAATGGTGCCTTAAGTGTTGTTTTAATGTCGTTGTAAGTCTAAATGAATGGAAGTTTATGTATACATAGAATTGAAAATGTCTCCTACTTCTTTACGTGCAGCAAATTCAAGACAAATATATTAGTTATTTAGGTTGACCTGAATTGTTTGGTCTCTTTCATTAAATGAAGTGTTTGTAAAACATCACCCACCTGGAATTCAGCAGACCATGAATATACATCACTGCTGAGTCAGCTACATTTTCTTGACAGTCATGGTGTGTTTTCACTAATGGTTACTGACAGGCAAAGTCAAAGACTTGTAATTATGCAAAGGTATAGGAAAATGCTGCACTTCTCTTGTATATATTCCATTCTGAGCATCCAATTCACATCAGTATGAAGGTCTCAAACTTGAGAGTATGCAAAACACCTTTAGGTAACTCAACAATAGTGCTGTGTTTATTGCCAGATGCTTCTGAGATTGATCAAATGGGTAATTTTTTCATACAGGGGGAAGAAGATCCATTTTGGATCCTCTTGATTGATAGCACTCTAAGTTAAACTCAAGTTATTTGTTCTACATCATAGATGAGGTGCAGTTGTAGCACATTTCTTAATTACTTAATGTTGAAAGTTGCCAAACTATTTTCATTATTCTTATTTTAAGCTGCATTTTAAGTGAGCCAACTTTAAAAACCTATTCAACATCAGCTTCAGTGGTTCATGTTCACTTTCAAGGTTTATGACTTTGTAAGGGGAATATAATGAAAGTGTTAGGAGCCTTAATGTAAGTGCCACATCTGCTTTACCCCCAAATCCACAAATGTCTAAATTAAACAGGCTAAATTTTGAACACAGATGTTAATATGCTTTGGCTATGCTTTGTTTGCTGTTTCTATTTTGTCCAGACAAGTAGATTTAGAATGTGTTTATCTGATAGTGTAGCTGAGATAACATTAGAACTTGACAACTATCTATAGCAAATATTGCTATAAATGTGTTGATTTTGCTTTAGAAAAAAAAGAATGTGGATTTGCTTTCCTTGACTTTATCTAAACTAGTCAAGTTAAAATTGCTTGTGTTACATTATACAATAAATCTAAGTAGGTAGCAGCTAACAGATTTCAAAACATCATTTCAAATAATGTTTTGTAGAATCTTCTTTTAGTTACTTTGGAGTGAGAGTCAATTGAGAATGAAAAAATAAAAGAACGGAGTGCAGCTAATAATGGATTCTCAGATTTCAAAAAACAAAACAGAACAGTGTGGTTTTAACAGATTTTTTTTTAACAGAATTTGAACAAAAAAAAAAGGAAGCCAATAATTTCTCCCCCTTTTTTGCTGCCCTGGCCTTAGTTTCTCTTTTAGACTGTGGTGATGGAAAGGCTTTGCCCCAGAGGGTGGCGGGCATGGCACGGGCTACCCAGGGTGATGGGTACCCAGAGCTCAGGGAGTGTCTGGACAGCGCTCTTAGCCATAGGGTTTTGGTTTGTGAAGTGGTGCTGTGTGAAGACAGGGGTTGCGCTTGGTTATTCTTGTAGGCCCAACTTAAGATATGCTGTAGTTCTACAATTTCAACTCCAGTTTACCAATTCTCTGACTGTTTTTAGTAAGTATTTAGATTTTTTTCTAGTAGGGAATTCTTTCATTCCAAGTGTGTTCTTGGATGTCCTGCTATTTTTCTTCATAAATATTTTCTTTTCTGACTGCTTCCAAGAATAAAGTGTAATTGATGTTGAGATCCCAGTGTGCTGTTTAAAATGTTCATCATCTTTTGAAATCATGTTGGTTGTTAGAACAGCCCCACTGCTCCTACAATACTCATAAACTAAAAACTAATCTAACAAAACTCATAACTAAAGCCCTACTCCTGCAAACTCACATGTTTTTTCTATCTAATGTAAAAGATTTCCAAGTCCTATTTGAAAGTGATAATATACGATATTGTTGAAAAAAGAAGTAGCTGTATTTTAACTGGCACAATTAATTGCCAATTTATAAAAAATAAAAATCAGAAGATCCCACCTACTCCCAGCCAGTAAAAATGGAGAGTAGAAATGTTTACAATGTGCACTTCTATGTAAATGAATTACATATTCCCTCACACTAAGCCACTTGCTATCACAGTATGAGATGACCTAAGTTTATACTTCAGAGTGTACTCTAAGTTGGGATAACTTAACAAGCATAGAGCAAACTTGTAACACAATGGGATTGCCTGGTCACCAAATAGCAAGCTGATTAAATTATATCTGAGAATCTCTAATCTGCATTTCAGGAGAGATCAGTCTTCTCTGCAGTTGTTAGTAACTAGTACATAGAGCTGCTTTTTTACGTGGTTGTTAGTATGTTTTAAAATGAAATCATTTTTATATGAACATCTTGAAAAGAACAATATCCTTCAATCAGTTTTGTGAAGAATTTTCTTTAATCCTGTAATGTCTCATGCCGTTTCACACACAATATCCTTTATTTTTTGTTCCCCCAAATTTTTTGCCAACTTCAGTCTGTCACTACTTTGATCTTTGCTGAATGTTTAAAACATGCAATGCTTTGCCTCTATAAATGAAAACCTTATGTTGTTTGATAGCATACATTTCTTTTGGAGTCTTTTGAATATATCTTGTTTTTAGATATGATTTGACCAATTAGAGAATTTTCTGATAACATCTTGTCAGAAATAAGATTATCTTCTCTGTTCTGGGCCTGTTGCATGTGTTTTTGAGTGACAGTTGTTTGGTGTTTGATTCTGAAATCCATTTAATAGAATAGATTGCTGAAAAATGGTGTTCTAAAACATGTCAGACTCAAATTATCCGTTTCTGAAGACTAGAAATTTACTATGTTTAAATATTGTTTCAACTGTTTTTCGTTAATCTTCTATAAGCACATTGAAACTTAACCATGAACTTGACCTTAGAGGTCTTTTTCAATTGCTATGATTCAATGTTGTACATAGTTAACCATGGTTACCTACGTTCAGCGCTGTTTTGAGCACGTGCAGTGTAAGCATTTGCTTTGGCATTTGCTTCATTGAGGAAAATTGCACAGAAATATGTTGCAAAATGAAATGGCTGTTTCTGTTGCATTAGTTCTCATGCTGACAAATTTTTGGAAGTCTAAGAATAACAATTTCCATTAAAGCTTTGTCTAGATACTTAATAGAAGTATTTAAACAATGAATACACAAATTCTCCTATGTCTAGGAGAGATATGTTATTTTCTGTTTTCCACTCAGGAATAGAGGCAAAGGTCATCCCATGCAGCACTGTGCAAATTGTTGAGAAGATTATGAGTAAGATAAGGAATTGTACACCTTTCGGGCCTATCCCAAGACCCTTATAGTTTTCAAATAAGAACTTGAATGATCTTGGTATAAATACTGTTTTCCCAAAATGTTTGAAATATAACTTTAAGCAAGGAGGAGTGTGCTTCTTTGAAAGATGAGAGTGTTTAGAAAATCCACTGTTTTCTAAGGGAAGGATCAATGTATTTTCTAGTAATACTTTTCGATGCTAAAATGTCTTACTTTTAGTATCTTCCTTTAAGTTGAACAAAATATGCACTGAGTTTGAGGAATTGCAAAATAGAGGAAAATAGGAGAGAATCAAATCCCCACTGAAAACAGCCTAATTTAATTAGATTACTGTAGCCTTTTTTAATTACATCTGTATTACATAATGCACATTATCTGTGGTGCTCTGAGGGTTTTAGATTTTCTAAAGCTGACATAAAATAGCTTATTCCTCTTACATCTTAAAGGGGTTCTGATCAATGGATGTTGTTGTCATCAGTTGAACATCGGGAACCATGTCAAAAGCGTTAGTATGATTTACTGTAAAGTTAACTAGATAACTGTTGCCCAGATAACTAAAGTTAGCTAACAGTGCTGAGTAAAATCTGTGATAGGATTTTTAGGTTTAGCATGGCTATGACATGTATTGTACCATGACTGCTAGTAAGACATGATATCAGTAATATGTGGCATTATTCAGATGTATACAGAGAGATAATTTGAATCTCAGTCAAGTCACAATTATCTTGTTTATGGAAGTCTAACTGCTTATGGACAGTTTTAGAAGCTTATTACTATGTGCTACATCTGTATTAGTTGCGGCGAGAGTGGGGTTGGTCTCTTCTCACTGGTGACAGGATGAGGGGAAATGGCCTCAAGTTGCACCAGGGTAAGTTTAGGTTGGATATCAGGAAACACTTATTTACAGAAAGGGCTGCTAAGGATAGGCTCCCCTGGAATAGACTCCCCAGGGAGGTGGTTGAGCCACCATCCCTGAATGTTTAAAAACCTTTTGGCTGTGGTGCTCAGGGACATGATTTAGCGGAGGGTTGTTTGAGTTAGAGTGTGGTTAGGTTGTGGTTGGACTTGATGATCTTTAAGGTCTTTTCCAACTTGAGCAATTCTATGATTCTAAGATTTTGCACTGCACATATTTGGTTGCTTAGGAAGTCCTGACTTGATGAAATGCTGACAGCTAGAATTCTGTGCAAACCTGAAGCCCAAACTAATCTTTTTCAAGTTGACCATTACCACTCAGAATAGAAAGATTCTACCTAGGCTCTATATTTGATCTTCTCCAGATCTTAAGATTTCAGTCTGTCTCAGGTGCCTGTTTTGTTGCTAAAATCAATATGTCCTAAATGGCTATCAGTAGTAGATAAATGAGTGATATAGTTCTCATCACATCTTTGACTTCCCAAACCATTTACCAGCTATTTAACAGTTTGTAAATTGAGGACTGCCCCTATATAGTGAGTGTAGAAACAGGGGCTAACCTTATGTATCTGGGATGTCAAGACACTGTAGCTGCTCTGCCAGCGAATGCTGGCATCTCTAAAATACTGTAACTTGTTTGTCACTGCTGTGTATAGTTAGACTATGCACGTATGTAATGAAACAATCTGTTCTGGGTCTCTCCAGAGCAGATTTTTTTTTTTTTTTTCAAATGTGTGTTTGATAATATGAGCAGTTCTTGAAAGTAGTAATAGAAACCAATGTATTAATATGTAAGGTACTGTGTCAGTATTAAGAAGAAAAACACTGAGATGACCAGGTCTCTGTTGAGATACTTGTTCAACTATTGATTTCGTTACTGTAGGTCAAGGAGATTATATTCACATAATAATAAACCTTTAAGAAAGCATTCAATAACACAGATTTAAAAAAGAATTTAAAATAATATAATTTGTAGTTTATTGAGAATACGACTACTAAATATTGTGTGTGTATTTTGGAGTTAGAAAATGTGTTTACTTCATTCCTCTGGATAAAGTACGTGAAGTAAATCTGGAAGTGGGGAGGTTTTATATTTCAAAGTCATCAATCTCTGCTTTTTGAAAAGGTCAGACTTCGGTATTATATCTCTTATGAAATTTATGCACATAGAATCATAACATACTTTCAAATTGTTTTTCACTAAGGAACATTCCGAATTTCTTGAGTTACAAAATGGCAATTTGTAAAAGATTTTCTTTTCCTAAAAATAACAACTGAGGGGCTGCTTTTCTAAACGAGTTTACCTCATTGTTCAAGCATCATCTGTAAAAAGGATGACCCCCCAGAATTGTAGGGAAAAAATAAGGAATGCCAGTGGGACAGTCTTTGCTTTTACAGGCATTACACCTAATTCTGTGAGCAAGGGAAGACCTATGTCAGTTCTTTATTTACAAAATCAGCAACTTATCTTTGATGTCTGCTTTCTGATAGTCTCAGATATGGATGAATGTAAGCCATCCCTGTGTACAGTGCATCCATTGGACGTGCTGGGGGCTCAGAGAGTTCAGAAACTCTAGCCCCAGGTTTCTGTACTCCTGTGCAGCACCTCAGCATGCTTATGAGAATTAGATTTTTATATTTATAAAGTTCTGCACTGATATGGAACTATACATAGGATGTGGATCTAATTCAGAGTAATTAACTGAAGGTTAATATTTAAAAGCTTCTCTTAAAAATACAGTGTAGGGAGTTTTGATCTATATTGGGAAGAAAAATAATTTGCTACTGTAAGCAGACCAAGTGCAAATGTTACTCTTTGACAACCTAGGCATTTTATTAACCTCAAGCTTTATAAGGGTTTGCTGGGTTTTAAGATTTAACATGTAGCTCAAAAATCTGATAGTATTTTAAATTTTTATTGACATTAGTGGCCTGCCCAACCAGGTTGTCTTTAATCCTTCTCCACTTGCAGGAAAAGCCTGCTGTCTCTTGAGTTCATTGTTGGTATTTATAGACGTAACCTTGAACAGTAATGTAAATACTGTATATTTTCTGATTGTAGATAAAGAACAGTGTGCAAAAATCTATTTTTGTGCTGTTAGCTTTATATTGTTGAGTTTTATACCTTGGTCTTCAAAGCTTATTCTTTTTATCTCAGTTTGCTTATTTTCCTCTCAAATCTTTCTTAGCTTTAGCTCTTTCTTCAAGGCTATTCTTGTGCATTTCCATTTCTTTTAATGTCCTCTTCTAGGCATTACCCTAACCTGGAGTTGTACTTTTTCACTTTATCAGACTATTTGCAAACATCGTATCAGTGCATGTGTCAAAAGTGATAGGGAATCACAGAGTTCATGTTCAAATGGTTTTAGGAAGCAGTTCCAGCCCTCAGTCTTTGCCACCTGTTCAGAGTACTCAGGGTCTGACATAAATGAATAAATCAGCAGATTTCTTTGAATCATACAGTGAATACTTATGGATATCTACTTATTATCAATTTATATTCCGACTGACAGGTGACTGAAATAGAACATTAATTACAAGCTCCAAAATATTTTGATGATAGCAGACACATATTTGAGTCAGCAGTCTCTGTAGCTGTTAGGCACAGTTCACTGTCTGTTTCCTGTTATTTCAAAGATATGTTTGGAATACCTGTCTATCTTTCCCTATTTGGCTCATGGTAAAGTGAATGCAATGCAGTTGCGTTGCTTTCTTCCTGCACTTAGAACACAGCCTTCTGCATGGAGCTGTCTGTGTGCTCCTGTCACAATGCAGGCCTCATCCTCTTAAAAGAAACAGCTTATTTCTCAGTTTTGCAGCTGCGAACAGTGTACTGGGAACAGTGCCCCAGAAACAGCATCCCTTGCTAACAAGACAGGCCTGTCTTTTAACCCCTGATCTGCTAGTTCTGCTGCTGCTTTTTTGTAGAATTTCTTTGATTTCATTCATAGCTGTTTTAAAAGTCCTGTTAAAAATCTATTAGCAATATGATATTAACCTAAATCTTACCAAGTCTAAAACTGTGATGCTGGAAGCTGCAGGTCAGCTGGTTTCTATCCATGGATGATTCTGAGAGTTGTGATGTCAGGGTTCCTTGAAGCTTTTTACTGAATGCTTACATAAGTTTTGGTGCTCGGATCTCAATTCTGGCGTGCTTGAACACTTCAGTGTAATTTAGGTTTACATTTGAGTGAAGCTAAAAAAAAAACCTCTGTATTTTTCCACCCCTCCTCTTCTGCAAGGTGTGAATCAATAAGCTTCACAGTAAAAGCTGGCTCTTCATGAATTACAGTAGCAGGCACTTTTTTTTTTTTTTTTAAGGTTTGAGCAAAAAATAATGATGATTTGTTCAGTGTGGAGAAGATGGAATTTGGTTCTTCGGTGGAATAAAGCTTATATTCGACCATGTAGTGTAAGGGTGGTCAGCTTGTTCTCAGTAGAGGGACCTCCAGTCTGTCTGCCCTGCTGAAGCCACGGTGCTGTGTGGAAATCCAATTGGTTCAGCTGGTGCAACAGTGCTAAAAAGGCATGACTAATGGCCAAGGCCAAGAGGAAAGAGAAACTGTCCCTTTGCTTTCAGGATTTGTTGAGATGCCTACTACAAAGCATGCTATTTTTATTTTCCTTTTTTAAGGGGATTGTGAGGGGCATGCATTTTCTCCATCTGTAGAATAAAAAAGAAATAATGTTTGTGAAAACATTATCAAAACCTAACATTATTAATGTTTTTGTGATTTCTTGATGTTACTCCCAGGGATGACCTGGTGAGGAAACAAGAATAGGCCTTTTGACAGTAGGGCCCTGTTTAACAAAATAATTCTACGTGGTACCATGCAATGTTAACGTTCAAAACAAAGAATAATCTGAAAGGAAGTAAAACTATCTCCACATGCTTAGTTGATGTAAGCTATATTAGCTGTATTTTGTTCTTGCATGTTATATCTGGTTGGAAATCCTTTTGAGATTGGGTAGTATTAGAAAGAAAAAAGCAAGCTGATGTTGATCAGTTGTTGATCTGATTTGCCTCTTTTTACAAAGTTTTTTTTTCTTGAGATTTAATTTTGGAGCACTAAAGTGACTAAATTTTAAACACCATTTTGAAAAAATATCTTCATTTACTTTTTTCAAAGTAAAGAATTTTTCATTTATTTTTAAAACCATATTTTCTATTTCCCAGACAACATTATGCCAAGTATGCAAATAGTTCCAGGTGGTCTGAGATCACTTTGGATGAGTGTATCTTGTACATCTCCTTAACAACTTCAGTCTTGTTAAATCAATAAGTTATTTTATTTTTAAATTACTTTTGTTTGCACTGCTGTAAACTAGAATGGTAACATTAGTACTACATGCTCACATGTACTTCTTGTTATTCATTATTTTCTTCTACTGAAAAAGTATATGTAAGGCAAACCTGGATTCCTGTGTAATATATGGCCCAGCAAAGAAAAACTAGTAATAAATAGAGCCCTCAATTAAGTGCAAACAAAGTGGTGGAGTAAATTCATATAGTGGGACTGTGTACGTCAACTTCTCAGAATTAGTCAGTGCGAAGGAGTGAGATGGTGAGAACAGTCAGACAGGAACACTCATAAGCATGCTGCACTCTGCTTTGGGAACACTTCCAGTAATAGGTGAACAAAAAGATGGTACCTTAGAATCTTATCTAGCTTTACATATTGAAACAGTTTCTCAGTCGTTTTATGTAAGTAATGTAGGTAAATTTAAAGTTAAAAGTAGCTGCAGCATGTGTTTTGTCCTGTTAAGAAAAGGCATTCTCAGTTTCATGAACTTTTATAATAAAATAATAAAAAACAAACGGAAAAACCAACCAATACATACCACAAAAAATAACAACAACAAAAAAAAGTCTCAAGCTTGTTTATTTGTTCTGCTCCTTTTTATTCACTAAAAGAAAAATTGAAATTGTGGTTTCAAATGGAACGTCAGGATTTTCAGAAAATGCATGTTGAGCATAGCTATGTGCTCACTGTTTGTGACTGGAGATTTTTTTGAAGTTCATTCTGTCCTTCAGTGGCAGTAGGATTCTATAACTCAGTAGTTTCTGTAATATTTTTAAAGAGAGAAATACTTTTGGTGGCATTCCTGGTCTCTTAATTTGAGGAATGTGAGTACTGCTAGCTTTTTTTTCTCTTTATCTTCTGATATTTATTACTAGGAAGGAAGAAAATATGATTTATTTGCTTAAAGAGGAAGAAAAAGTTATAAAGATCTGTGCAAATTGTCCTCCCATAAAAAAACTGCAGAAGTTCATACACTATAATCTTGATCTTCTTAAATAATCTTTCCCTTCTGTGCCATACTTTTATCTAAAAATAGTGTGAAGGATGAAAGTAGAATTTACCCATTTAATGGATTGTTACTTACTGAAATATGGAAATATTTTAGTTCATACTAATGCTACTAATTGTTTCAGGAAAAAAAAAAAAAAACAGCCTTCTAGTACACAGCATTTCATATATTCAGAGATGTGGGATTTAATTAATTTTTAATTTATTGACATCATTAAGAAGATGGACAGAGTAGATTTGTTAGAAAGGCAGCACAGGAAAGAATGGTAAAAATGAGTGTACAGTGTTACCTGGAGTTGTGTAGTGTAACAGATGGATGTAGTACTGTGAATTTGCTGATTTGTGGTTTCATGTATAGACATATCAGTCCAGGGCAGCTTCATTTCATATATTGAGATGTTATTTTTCCTGTGTTTATGCTTTTTACATGATTTGGTAGTTAGTACAGAACTGTATTAAGCAACTATTAGGATGATATTGTGGTATGGAGCGTATCTAGCTTTTCCAGAACTCTTTACTTGACTGGGATAGCTGGTGTACTGAGTACATTATCTAAGCTATCTTCAAGTGAAGAATTTCAACATTATGACACTAAAATCAAAGGAAATTAAAAATTTTGTTAATTGGAATCACTGTATTCTACATTCTACTTTGCTGGATTTGGTGAATTCAATACCGAGAAATATAGTACCATGAAATGTATTGCAAAATAGGGGTGTAGATTGAGTCTGAGGCATTTTAGTACATTTTGCATATGTAGCTACTAGTGCTAAAATGCAGAGTAGGAGTTTCTAATTAAAATTAGATTTATGTCAGTGAAGCTACTGTCTTTCAGAAAGTTGCTCTTGATTTTAGTCTAACATAACAGGTGTACATCTATCATTACTTTATCTTTTAAAGTTCTTGGAATGAAAGTTATATGTGATATAAAGTACTTCCCCACTATGAGGGAGGAAAAAAAAGTAAAAAGCTTTATCAACAAACTAAGTAATGTTGTTTTTTCCTGCTTTTAACTGATATTTAATGTTGGCCATAATTTGTTCCATAGATAGCCCAGTTATGATTTCACTGTGACTCTCTTTGAATGGAAGTAAAGGATGCAGCTTAGTCTAACCAGTGAGACTATGAGACTTTTTTTATTGATTTCAATGAAAATGGATAGAATCTCATAATCTGTTTTAAAGAGGTTCCCCTCATTGATAATATGTTTATGTGAAAATGTCCAAAATATTAACAAGTACTAACACATTACAGTTCTTACAAATGTAGAATAAAGCATGGCAATTTGTCATTAGCAGTGATGTTTTTGTCAGTAGCACCTTCATCTGGTGACTGTATGACCCTTCTTAGATGTATATGCAGAGAGCAGTGGGTAATGAATTACTGATGTTAAATTTTGTATGTTATAGCTGATATTGTATTCTCATAGACAGAGCTCATTCATATGAATGCACTAGAGTTAATATAAGAAATGTCTATGATTTTGTGTATCCATCTAATGTTGTGCGTTAGATACACAAGTAATAGGAGTTAAACTCTTAAATATCTTGTATGCTGAACCTAATATCTAGTATTTGACACATAATACACTTCCTATATCACATTATTTTCATTAAAGGGTTTTTACACAGTATGGAAAGTTAGACTTTGCCAAATTTACTGTTTGCCTGTGAATGTGGAATTTCCCAGCTCACAAGCATTTGTTTTAGTAACTTAAATGAAACTTTCTAAGGTAGCATTATTGGAACACAAAACTATGATTGAAATGAGTAGGCCAAATCTGATACCCTTTTGATGTGAACACCCAACCCACTGACTTGTATTATGACTTTTGATTTGTAGATCACAGTCATAGTATTAGTTCCATACAAATGCTGCTGGAAGAAGTAATACTTAGTGTGTATGATGATAATACTTAGTGGTTATGTGTTGTATTGATACAAGCACTTTTGTCTAGATAGAAGATGCTTCATGTGGAAGTCTGGAATGTACAGCTCTGCAGAAAATCTCAGAGTTTGTACTGATACTGTACAGGATGACCTAGAGTGGTAGTAAGTCAGTTGCTTATGCCTAAGTAAGGAGTGACGCTTTTAGTACAGTTTATTTTCTGGTCCTACTTAGGCAAGCCGCTTTATACAAGATAACAGAAAAATATTTATTCTAGGTATAAAATGTTTAGATTCTGTGTGTTTCTAACTTTGTTTTTAAACTACAGTGGATAGAGATATTAATATTCATCATTGCAAGTAGATGAAAGAAATCTCAAGAGTGGATAGATATTCCTAAAAAATCATTCTTTTTCTTCTGTGACAGTTTATTGGGAATTAAATTATTCCAGCTACGTTTGTTGATGGCTTTTTTTATTTCCTCTCTCTACCCATCTGTTGTAATTGCTTGTGGTTGCTTTTTCAATATATATATATATGAATATATATACACGCAAATATAACAGTATCAACAGAACTTTAATTTGTGCTATAATTATCATTGTTGTAATTACATTTCATAATACATTAAATGTAGTGAAAAGTGAGTACATGTAGATCTAGATCTTGTTACAGATATGAAAGTATCTTGTTTCATTTTACTTCTTTTACCAGTGCTTTCTCCCAGAGAAGTGTAAACTATAGAATGAAAGCTCTGTGTGTGTTACTTTGTATGGTCCCTGATAACTTAAGAGTGAAGGAGGTTACTGGGTTTAGTTTATCCTCTCCTATGCAAAGAACATTATTTTTCTTAAGTAAGTAGCCTAACCATTTGGTCTTCGGCATGTAAGCCTTTGCACATCCAAGGAGGAACGTGTATCAAGTAGATTTCACTATTGTTCAGCTTCATTATGCCAATCTTGAGCCATCTACAGGAACCAGAAGGGACTTCCAGAAAGTGTGAATTGAAGGACCTTGGATTTCCAAAGAAGTGTGTTTTTCTTATTTCATTTTTTAAAAAGTTAGAAAGCTTGCACATTTTCACCTGCTGATTTATAATGCAAGGGTGGGAATCTAGTATTACGAAGAGTGAATTCTTTGCAAGAAATTTGAGTTGATTGCTGGTAGGCTTTGAGCTTTAGGGGGCACATTTAGAGCCTCCATGGTTATATGCTTGAGAATTAGTCATTGTTATCAATGAAGGTTATAACCTAACTTACACCTTCCATTAAAATAAGTTATATTTACATGATTTTTTTAATGCATTACCTGATTTTTGTTGGTCTTGACCCTCGTTACCACTCAAAAATGAAAAAGCTTCTGTTGATCTTGGTAGTATGAGATAAAAGCTGCCATCATTGCAATACGCTCAAAGAGCTTCTCAATTATTAATTAGAATGAACGTAAGTGAGGTGCTTATGTTTAAGGGAGGACATTATGGTCATTAAGAATCGAGGTTCTGCATATCTGCATGCTGTTCTTTTTTTGAAACTTTCATACATAACTGTTAGGCTGATTTGCAAGTTGCACTATGAAGCCATCGTCTGCTTTTGCAGCCTGCTTGTTTCCCGACCTCACACTTTAAAACACTGGATTTTCTATGTCTCTTTTTTCCAGTGATAGATACAGCATTTTGTAAACTGTAATGAGACTATATGAGATTATCAGATGGACAAACCCATAGATGTCATGGAACAGTAGATTGCAGGCAAAAGAATGCAGGGATTTATAATAAATGAAGATGGAATGTTCACCTACTAGTAAGCAAGCATGACGATATCTGTAGCTATGTTGACCCATTTATATCTGTATTAAACGTAACCTGAAGTTTGACGGCCAGTCTTCTAAGATTGTGTCCCTATTCTGTAGTCTTCTATTAATCGAAACTGTCATGGTTTTCAAGGAACATCAATAACCTAATGTGGCTTCCCACATAAAATAGGTCATTGGGTTTAGCTGAAGTAATTTTTGTTTCTCAAATGCAGTAGTCACTGTACTGTTTTTAAACTGTTCCACTTATAAAAAATAATAATAATAGAATCTACCACATTCCAGGAAATAATTCTAGTGATTAAATGAGCTCCCTGTTATAAGTATGAATATCACACCTGAATGAATCTACTGTCAAGTTATTTTCCCATGTGTTTAGATCCTCTGTTGCCAGTTTTGTTTGCCCTCCATATGTTGGTACTTCTGAGTTGTGACAAAGTTGTCCATCTCATTCATTTTGAATCCTTTGGTTTTTTTGTGTGTGTAATATATTTTCCATTCTTTCAGTCACTCTTGCTGATATTCTCTGCATCTTCTGCCTTTAACGTCTTCATTCTCCTTTTTTTTTTTTTTCCTAGTTTATATTACTCGTCTGTTTTGTTTGCATTACTAAACATAGTGCTTAGCTAATAATTCACCATGAGCCCTATTCAGGTTTCTTTTAACTTAAAGGGCTCACATTTCAATCCAGAATACATCTGTGTATGTACTGAAGAGTGACATAATAAGCACTAATAAAAATAAATAAAATATTTAGGTGCAGGATACACTATTTTAGTTACTGGCTTTTATGTGTGCATTTTCACAGTTTATCTGTTGCAGATTTATCTTTTCCTGCATCTCCTAGATTAATCAATGCATAGATCCATCTAATTAGACCAGATTCATAGTCTGTTGATGTAATTGATACTGAATTCCACTGACATTAATAGGAGTTATAGCAAGCTTTTACTGTGGACGATCTACAGATTAACCTTTCAAAAATGCCCAAAATGAAAAGAACCCCATACAACTTTTATATTTCTGCTGCACATTTTTAGGATCCAAAAGTCTCAGCTTTGGACTGTCTGCAGTTGGACTATAAGTAGTATATTTATTGTTTCTGTAGAAGTCTGATATCTTTCAGGATGTTATATTATGAATACGGAAAGCCCTAGATGTGCTTACTGTAGTACTGCTCTCTCCTAAAATTCAAACATTTTATCCTCACTACCACCAGTCTTGTGAGGTTAAAGATAGTACTCTCCCTCTTACAAAGGTGAAGACTGTCATTCAGGATAGATCTGACAACTGCTTCATTTGATGATACACTGAAATTATATATCTGGATCAAGAACCTAGCATCAGTCACTTCTGATCCCTTATTATTTTATCTATGAATACAGACAAGATTGTAGGAAGAAAACTAAATAAATCAGACTAACATTTGTTGTACTTCAAGTGACATGGAAGAAATCCAATCCCTATTGAAGATAATCAGACAAAGCCAGTATCCTCAGCAGCGCAAGTTATGCACTGTAGTCCTTTCACCAACTTTACTGAAAAAATTTAAAGCTATGACTTTTCAGGATGACTACTAAAAAAAATATACTTAGTAGCAAATAGTGATAAACTAGCAAAAAAAAAAAATCCACGGAAGTAACATAATTTCTTTGCTAAAATGGTGAAGAGCACTGTGCTTTTCTGCAGGTTTTTAAGGATCTTTCGGATTACAAGTAGGTAAACCTTTGGAATATATCAGTCACCCTGAAGGCACATTATATGAAAGGTCAATATTTAAAGCAGCTTTAATATGAAAGCTCAAAATCAGTTAGATCAAAGGTCAAATATCATCAGTCTCTTCTTCAAGAGGCTCTGAGTTTATGTACTTGAAACGTGAAAGCAAGCTCCACAGTGATGAATGGGGGAGGCACAAATGCACAGTCTCCCCAAGTTTTTAGAAGTATTGTTGCCAAATGTTTCAGAGTTTTATATGAAGAAGAGTCAACCTGAATGAGATAGATAAGAGTACACTGAAAGAAGAGAAAACTAAGAAAAGAAATAAGAACAAACTAAACAAAAGTGAATGGGAGAAAGTCAAGGAGAAGAGAAAAAGTTGCTTATTATAAAAGAATTTAAATTGGCATTGGAAAGTGTGTCATGAGATACAATGATCTCTGAAGTGTGAAAAGTGCAGGATTTGATATTCTGAGTCTCCTAATGAGGCTGTGAAGCAATACTGAAGAAAGGAGAGATGGAAATATTATTTTTCTTTTTAAGGTATCTGTTCTGAAGCATTTGAAATGAGAACAGAAAAATCACCAAGGCACAGCTGACCTCCAAGTTACTGTTATTATGCAATGTATTTTCTTAACATATAGCTCATAGCTAGGAGAAGGTGTTGAAAATCATTATATTTGGTTTTTTTTGTTGTTTTCTTTTGTTTTTAGTGAAATATCTAGCTAGTGATTTGTTTTTGCTTTCCTTTGTTGGAAACTTCAGTTTTGTAAAGCCTTCCTGATAACAGAATCATATAAAAAGGGAAACTGGAGAACTGGATGGACAAGTTCATGTGAAAACATTGAGGGGGGGAAAGGTGCTTTCTGTACAGGGTGTATTTTCCAGCAACAACAAATATTAATTTTTCTGACATTTATTTGGAATGTGCAAAAAAATACGTCACTACAAGGGAGCCCAACAGCATTTAAACAGGAAAAAATGATATACTGAATGAAAAATGAATATTTTTTTTCTCCTTAACAATAGCTATACATATTTGAAGAGTGTAAATGCTAAAGCACAGAAGCGCAAGGGGAGTAATGCAATGGGATTACTAAAGTGAAAATTCAGATTGGCTGAGTAGTAGGAAAAAATGATTGACAGTAAGAATAGATTATGTAGCAGAGCATTTTCCCAAAGGTACTTGTAAAAGCACCATCTCAGTCTTCACTGATGCTTCAGAGTACATTGCATAAAGCAAAAGCTATTCTATGTGGAAACATCTTTTTTGGAGAGGTGTGCTAGAGGGCTTAATAGATTTGCTACAAGCCATTTTGGGGAGTCATTTAGAGATGTGTTATAGATTTTTGTTTGTTAAAAGAAGTTTCCCATGTCTCCTACTCAGTGAATGCTACCGAGTTCAGTACATGTTTAATAAATCAGAGCCTCATAACTGTGGTTTTTATGCATTTTTCACTACTCTTTTTTTGAAATAGGATGCTTAAAAGTGGAGGAGGAAACAGAGGGGTGTGAAAGGTGTAGGATGTTTGTGTTGTGTCAAGGGGAGTATTCAGGGAGGAAATTCTGGAATCTTACAGATCCAGTGTTTTTTACCAGGATGTGAATTTTAGTCTTTATTCCGCATGTGTTTCTCTCTACTTTCTAAGATTCATGAGTGGTCCTGATACTAGTATTGTTTAAAAACAAACAAACAAACAAAAAATACAACTTAAAGTGATCCAAAGGAAGTAAACACAAGAATTAAGATAAATATTATCTTAAAGGAGGCAGTCTTCAAAAAAAGCTCTTTCTCTCCCATACACAGTAACAGTGTTTCTTTGAGGTCTTGTGTATGCTTTGCATAAGGGTAGACTGGAATTAATAGAAGGGAGCTCTGGAGTTACTCAGGACAAGTTCCTCTCCAATACATAGGATTTTCTATATGTTTACGCTTTGAAATACCAACAGGAAATGCACCCATTTCATACTGAATAGCCCTCAGAGTTCATAGGATTTTTATGTTTGTCTCCTGCTGTGGAGGCTGGAAGTGACATATACTGAGTTATTGATTATGTACATATACAATAATGACCATAAGGAACAGTATATTCAGTCTCCTTTAGGCAATTCTTACGGACAGTAAAAGAAATTCCATCTCATATGTCCAGTGTGCATGTGTTTCTTAGATGATACATGGTGCCAGTCAGCCACTGCTCTGTCCA
The DNA here is from genome assembly GCF_016699485.2 of Gallus gallus. Lineage (NCBI taxonomy): Eukaryota > Metazoa > Chordata > Aves > Galliformes > Phasianidae > Gallus > Gallus gallus. Next base: position 6,979,329 of record NC_052534.1, read on the forward strand.
TAAATATTTATATTTCTAAAGATGAGAACAAATAAATATTTATCACGACTCAGCAGCATCAGGACTAAAATGGAAATATGCAAGATACAGGAAAAATTGCTCCAAGAAAATGTTTGAAAAGAAAATCCTTTTCTATTTTTCATCGATCACTCTATTGGGAGGAAAAAAAAAAAAGAGTATTTTGCACTGTATGAGAGAATTTAAATTAAAAAGTTCACAAAATACACGTAGGATTTCCAGAGACAACTGAAAAAAAGACAAAAAGCAGACAGAAACTGGGAATAAAATGTTGAGAATGTTTCTTCAGAATCATGAATGGGAAAGTCTTAACTTGTCTCTGTCCTGAACGTTAAAAGGCTCAAAGCATGTTTGAGACCAATACTTATATGCATTCTCCAGTGCTTCAGTCAAAATTCTCTATCCCTTATTGGAAAATATACATCTTTTTACGATCACTTACTTAAAAAACAAAGCAGAACAAAAACAAACAAACAAACAAAAAAGTGTATTTTTGGACTATGCCCTGGCATTTCTTCCACATTAACTAGTAATATGCTATATCAATAACAGCTATTTATTCATGTATGTAGATTGCTCTGAAAGTAATGTCTCCTATTTATTTCCATGGAAACTATCAGAAAGAACCCCAATAATGCCACAAATGACTATTTTTCAGTACTGTCAATACTGCTATTAGCAGTGCTTTTTCACCAGCAATGTTCAAGAGTCTGCATGCTGCGCTCATAAAAACCTGCATCAGCGGAGATGACCTGCTGTTTCACAGCTGCTATGATGGCATCATTGTTAGGAAGATGTTGCTCACGTGGTCTATCTTTCTTCAGTCTGATCAGGTGAAAGTCAGAAGGTGCTAAATCCTGACTATACAGGGGGTGTGGTAGGACAGTCCAGACAAGATGAGCAATGTGCTCTGCAGTCTTTATACCGGTATGGGGCCTAGCCTGACTGTGTTGTAATAGAAAAGTCGTCTTTTTTGCTGGCCTGACTCTGGAAGTTTCAGCCTTCAGCTTTGTCAGAATTGCTGTGTAATGGTCAGAGTTGATGGTTTGTCTGGGCTTCAAGAAATCCAGAAGGATCACCCCTTTCCCAAAAGACTGCATACGTCACTTTATCTGCTGAGGGCTGAGTCTTGAACTTTTCCTTCGATGGGGAATTCACATGTTGCCAGTCCATGGACTGCCATTTTGACTCTGTTAACACTATGTCTTGTTGCTGATGTGACCCAGGAAGCTATCATCTTCAGCTTCATCTTAGCTCAGTAGGTCCTGATAAATTTCAAACAGTGTTCTTTCTGTGAGTATTTTGGGGACCCACGTGGCATAAACTTTGTGACATTGTAATGTTGCCATCATCATTTCCAATTCATTGAAGATGGTATTCATCTCTGTACAAAGTTCCCTTGTCATAATCTACTGATTTCATGTGGATGAGCTGATTGAGATGCTCTTCCTTTTGTGATATATGACATCTGTGTGGCCATCCAGAATGCAGCTTGTTTTTCATGTCACTGTCGGCACTGCTGAAATGCACCACCCACTGACTCACTGTGTTGACTTCCACTGTTTGGTCTCCCTAATTATTCAACATGTGTCAATGAATGTCACTGGGGACAATTTTTTCATCTTTTTTCGTACTTAAATATAAAGCGATGAGACATTCCCAGACTTTACAGCATGTTTCTGTGTTAGTAGTTGAAATTATTTTTGCATAACAATTTTGATAAAATTTTTATTAGTTTTACTTAGGAATTTTTTTTTTTTTTTGAAAATTTATGGACTGATATATGCGCTGTCTCTGAAGAATTAAGTTAAGTGAATCCTTTGCTCAGAATTTATTATTTATTACTAAAAAAACCAAAACCAACCAAACAAAAAAAGTACATTCAGAGACAGGGAATATCTCTCAGAAGAAAATTACTTGTGCATGTGTGCATTTGGCAACCAGAGTTGTTGTGCTTTCCTACCTATTTTCTGGATCTCATGTGATCCAGACCAGCCGAACCTGTAATAGCAACTAAAATCTGTTGTTTTCATTTGCGCAGTTTTTTTTTTTTTTTTTTAAGTTAAATGTAACTGTGATTATTGACATGGGTGGTTTGTTTCACTAGTTTAAGAAAAAAAAAAAGAAAAAAACAAAGAAAATTAGACAGTGCTCATTATAATTCTTTCAGAAAGTTGTACTATAGGACTGTAATAAGAACTGAAGTTTGGAATGGAACATCTATTTAGGAAATAATTTTCTTCAGTTCCCCTTTTATTTAGTCACATTTTGAAACAAGAATTTTAAAATCCAGTTGCTTTGAATACAGTGTTTATGCTATGAAATTCATGCAGTTATATATATATAAAAAAAAAGCGAACTGTTTTCTTTCAAAGAGAGATTCTACACAAACAGTTTCATTTGCTTAAGAGCCATTGGAAACACAGGGATGCTGCTTTACCATCGTGTGGTGAATGATTTCTAAATCTTCACTGGAGAACCTGAAAGGAATACAGAGAAGAACTATTTCTTTACTTCTCAGTTAGTAAGGATTAAATGCTTACACTTGAAAATATCTTGTTTAACAAATAGAAAAAAAATTGTAGAAATATAAAAATCTGTGTGTCCTTATTAAGCCAACCTTGGTATCGCCTAATTGTCAAAGTACAGCTGTTCTTTGGCTCTTCAGAATTTTTTGTTATGTAGAGATGAAGTATAGATTTATCTTTTACTTAGATTTTCATAATGGTTGCTACACAATTAAATTTTTGAGAAAATATCAAAATGGAAGGTAAAACTATTTTTTCTAAGCCAGTTATATGAATAGCTTAGTGTTCTGGTATGCTTAAACGGATGTTCATTCAAAAGATCGTAACTGGTTTTTTAGATGTTTGCAGTTCTTGATATGTACCCAGTTACCTGTGTGTATGTATATATAAAAAAAGACTGGGGACAGCTGACACCATAATAATTTGTAGAAATACTTCTGGTTGGTCTGTCTTTCAGGTTCCATTTTTCTTTATTCAAGAAGTGAAAAGTTGATGTACTGAAATGGGTATGAAAACTTCGGATCAGTTGTATTCCATCTAAATGATAATAGGAGAGATGAATGGGAGCACATTTGTTTTTTCCCTGACAAACAAACAAAAAAATCTGATGAGATTTACTAGTTCTGAGATGTTTTGTGAATTGACCCTTGGTTAGTGGTAGTAACCTGTGATGTAATTTGTGATGCCAACTGAAGTAGTCTGCAGTTCCTTATTCAGATATGAGATAAATTGCAAACTTAAGCTAAGTAAACATTAAAAGTAGATATCCAAGGTTAAATAAGTCACGTTTATCAGTTTGCTGGCTTCTCTTTTCTTATAAGCATAGAGGAAGCTGTTAGTAAGCATGAAAGCTGTCAAATTCATCATTCCCATGAGATAGATTTAAAAATAGCTTGACTTACAAAAAAAATCATTCCGTGAAAACTATCTGTTGAGTCAGTGACTATTAATATCAACGATGGCTAAGGATTTTAGTTTCCAAGTTTGTCTTTTGAAAATGTTATCAGCTAGGAGACTGTGCTGAGAGCTCCGAGATGGAGAATTGTGAAAAATATCCTTCAACACATAACTGGCTGTAACTTTTACTTTTCTAAAGAGATTTCTAAAAAACAAAGTGGCACAAGAAATGGAGTACGTTTTGAAAATTCTTCTTTTAAGGTGAAGCTCTCAGAAGGTGCCAGGGGTTTTTGTTCATATTTTTAATGCAGCTCCTTCCCATTTATCAGTTGTGAATGTATGCCCAACAACATGAAAAGAACCCTTCATGCAAAGGAGCTTGTTATTCATGTTACTGTTTCTGAAAACAGTAAGCCTCCTTTTAGCCTCTCGGTAGCTTTTGTCTTCATGAACTACCTCTTGAAAAGTCAAACCAGTTTCAGACTGGAATCATGGGTTCTGCTTTGGGTTCAAAAAAGCTGGATGCGCCCTTTTGTTTTCTGGCAAATCACACAAGTAATGTGGTAAGGCTTAGTCTCATTACTTGATGGTGTTTATTGGCTTATATTAAGACTAATACCTTACAAAGGCAATTTTCCATTGTTTTAAAACTGTCTGCTCACTTGATATTTTGTCCAAATATATGTATTTTGGAGTGAGCCTACTCTGAATTCATTTTAAAGTTTTCTATTAGGCATAACTAACATCTCAATTCTGAATCACTCTTGGATCTATCAGGTTTTCATACAGTCTTTAACCAGTAAGTAGTGGCTTCAGTGGGATTGAAACCCCACAACAATCATGAGCCTGATTTTGGCAAACTTTTCTAAAAAAAAATGCATGCTACAAATCTTGGACTAGCTTTGAATTCATTTCTTTTCTGAATACAGTTCTGAATACTTCTGAATACAGAGATGAATACAGAACAGTTAATAGGATAGATGGGGCTACCAAAAGCCTGGTGTACTCTTGAATGATTTTTCATTTATTCTTAATTCAATGCACGTATTGCATGCCCGATGATATAGTTTGTTGAAAATAGTGAGAAAGTGATTTTTGCCTGAGAAAATGCTGATTTTCCTTCCCACCCTTTTGACATATGTCAAAATGTACTTGATATAAAAGGCTGTTTAAAGTTGTAGAGTTTATTTGAAATCTGAAAAAAAATAAAAACATTTTAAAGGTGAAAAGGAAAACAAGTTTAAAGGTATAAAGAAAAACAAGTGTCAGAACATTGCTGAAACATTCAATTCATGAAGAAGTGATAAATATAAATGTTTAATTGCACTGTCTACCCTGTACTAAGAATTAGCTTTCTTCATAAGGTATTGTCCAAATAAATGCTGTGAGGTGTTCATTGCAAGATACATTTGTTAGCAAAAAAAAATTTTAGGAAACCTATTTTATTTGCAGATCAGTAGACTGGTAACATTTTATGTTTATAGTAGATATCAATAACCAGTGAATACCTTGTGTAGGTACTTGCTGGTTGTTCATTTTATTCAGCAAGCTGCTCTTGTTGAATGTTTTTAGACAAAGTTTGATACAGTATTATATGTTTTTACTGATGATCTGTCAAAAGAATTGATTTTGCTTGAGGCTGGAGGCTCAGTACAGAACTGAATGGGAATTTTATGATCTGACATTTCTTTAGCACTAAGGTGACACCAAAATCACAGGTTTGGAGACTACCTGTCAGGATCATCATACGTCAGTATGTGTGCTCCGGTTTATTCTCTTGCTACAGTAGTATGCCACATCTTGGACATCAAGATCAGCAAATTTACTTTCCTAGAACCACAGAATGGCCTGGGTTGTAAGGGCCCCTAAAGCCTATCAAGCCCCAACTCCTGCTGTGGGCAGCTCAGGCTCAGGAAGCCTAGGGCCCATCCGACCTGCCCTTGAGCACCTCCAGGAATGGGGCACCCACAGCTCTGGGCAGCAGTGTCAGGGCCACACCACCGTCTGAGTGAAGGATTTCTTCCTAACATCTAACCTAAATCTCCCCTCTTTTAGTTTAAAACTATTCCCACTTGCCATTACATTACACTCTCTGATAAAGAGGACAGCTTTAGCCTCAGTAAAATTAAAATAACATGGCTCATATGTAGGTGATAATTAGAGATGCCATGAAGATAAAAGAGATGCCTTAAAAATATCCTGTGAATCAAATTCATCCTTTTCTTGAAAATTTATAAATTGCTTTTAGTCATACACACAGATGAGTATTTGGGATGGAAGAGTCCCAATTTTCCTCCTACTCTGCATAAGTACTACAGAAATTTTAGTTTCTAATTCTCACTTGTATTTGAGAAGGCAGTGTGCTTGGAAATGCCGATGTAATGCATTTTACAGAATTTATAGTGTTGAAAAGTATAAAATAAAATAATATATATATATATGTATACAAAAGGATTTGCAGGAACAGACAGGAGAAAGTAAGGAGCAATTTTCCTAGTTATCTTTCAGGAATTTGGATGTGAAAGGAGACAAAAGTTACTGGTGTGGCTGGAGATTTTAAGACTTTATAGCTGTCACATTAAGACAGAATTTAACCAACATCTCCATAAACTGTTTTTGTTTCAGTATAACTAACAGAAATTGGAGAGCTGCAACCTAGCTAGGTACTGTGCTAGCAGCCAGAATGGGTAAAGGAAAGTTTCTATAGCTGGTCAGCCAGTAGCCAACTTTACTGAATGAATAGCCAGCTAACAAAGCAGAAAAGGAAGGACACTATCTACGTGGAGTCTAGCTGTGAGTTTATACAATAGCCATGGCATTTCAGCCCAGCATTAGAGGGCTGTTTGCCCAGCAGTGGGACAGAAGGTTCTTTCAAACCAGGAATCAGGAAATGGAGCAAATGAGTCCAAAAGGGAAAGCAGCCAGAAAAAGCCACAGCCAAGAGCTGTAGCTATTCAGCTAGATGCACGAGTGTGAGAGAATGAGAGGAAAAAGGCAGTTGAGAATTTATTATTCTGGAGATGTAAGAAGGTTGAGAGACATCAGTTGGCAGTTACTAATATACTGATGAGAGAGGCTGAAGGAAAGCCAGTGATGAGTGGAATAAAACCCCTCATTTTGCCAAAGGATGTGCAGTACTGATGTTCAGACTACACTTGCTTTTATATATGTCTGAAAACATGGCTAATATGAAAAATTTCCCTCAGGTATTTGAAGACACATAGGGTTACTTATATTGGTCACTTATTTCTTTTTTCTCAGCAATTTTTTGTTGCTCTCTATCTTCAGATCGCTGACCTCCCAAACTTGGATTCTGTGTAGGGTCCATATTGGCTTTTGTATTCAGTTTGAGACTCATTCTTCTGCTCTTTTTGTGGCCATTTTTTGTCCTTAGGGGAGCTAGCCTAATTAAAGGTAGCTCTGTTCAGTCCCTGCTTCCTGAAAAGTGGTTGAATATTGATTGCTGATGAGAAGTAGAGAATAATTGTCTTTGCCTTTTTTTTTTTTTCCCCTCTCCCTTTAATTGAGCTGGTGCTTAACTCAGAAGCGTTTTTTCCCCCATATCTTCTTCCATGTACTTTTTGAATAAGAGGAAGGTGAGAGTGGCATGGTGGACCTTAGCTGTGTATGAGTGTAATATCACCACATGGGGAAAGAATAAATAGTATGTTTTTGTATTTAATGCAGAATTAGCCTTTGGTAATTCTAGATGCAATGAGACAGAAAGGGGAGGAAAAAGCAGAAATTCAGCACAAGTGAGTCTCTTGTATCCCTTTAGTTTCCCAGTCACTGGATGTAGTATATTGTTTGTTTTCTTCCCTAAATGTTATTTAAGGTATTAATGTGAAGCTGCTTAAATAATATGTTTTGTTTTCCTTTTGGTTGTTTTTGTTTCTGTTGGTTTTAATTTGTGACTTATGTCCTGTTAGAAGCTTTGTTCCTACTTGGGAGCTGATAGAAATTCTGTGGAACCAACTTGTTCCTAAATTCTGCAATTTAGGTGTTGCCAAGAAATTTCTATGAATCTTTGCCATGGGCAATTAAAATAAAAAAGGCGGGTGGGGGTGGACAGAAACCTTGAACCAATTTCTTGAAAACAGAGAACACAGCAACCACAGTCAGAAACATTTAGCAGCCTGGCAGCAGACAGCAGGGCATACAGGGAATAACAAAACAGTCTATTGAAGCAAGAAAAAAAAAAGATTTTCAAAAGCCTTGTGTCCACAGCAGGCTGAAAAAATATAACAACAATCCTGTTATCTAGGTTGTTTAAAAAAAAAATGTTGATTTTCAAATTTCTCCTAATATAACATGTTAAATGATACGACAATAACTTCTCTCTCCATGGAAGCAATATATAAAGCTTTCTCTGGCACACTCTGTAGATATCTCTATTCAGACTGTCAAAGCAGAGGAGAAAAGAACTAAACAGTTCTGAAGTCAGTGTTTGTAGCTCCAGCAGAAGAGACCAGTAGAGCTACAAAATCAGCTCTCACCGTTGTATTAATTGTGGTAACAAGTGACTGATGCATGAAAGAGGTGATTTTTCCAGTACTGCACTGTGAATCTTAAGCAAAGCAAATAGGTAATTTCTCATAACGGTAAGCTCAGTATGTTTTACTGACATTAATTCTGTCCCCAGTAATACTGGATTCATTTCTATAATTGTATGTACCCATTGCCACATTTTTGATTGCTTTAAAATACCTGATATCTTCTCTTTACTAAATTGTAAGCTATTTGTTGCTCTGTTCTTTACATTAATACTTCATTGTTTGGGGGCAGTAGTTGATTTTCTTATGTCCTGTTGATTTCATGTTGGAATTCCATGTAATTATTCTAGCTTGTCCGTTCTATTTTGGTGCCAAATTGCCTACCTAGAATTTGCAGGGATATGATAACACACAAGTTCAAGAAACATATTTATTGTGTGCTCTACGTATGTGTGTTTCTTGTGAACAGAAGTCTGTGCAATATATCTTGTAATACTGAAAAGGAGCCACAGCATCGCAACATTTCTAGTTAGCCATTGAGTGTGTCATTAACCCGTCGTGGTAGAGCATAATACATTATTTTGTTGACCTTGAGAGAGGTATTATTCAGGCTCAGCTTTTATTGAATATAGTTTCTGATTTGATTGAGTACATTTTATTTTTCCATTTAAATCACCAACGTGCTCTATAGTCTGTAGTTGCAAGCTAGAAAGTTAGAATATCATACTCTTTGGTCATAGTGATCCCTGTCTTCCTTAAGCAGAAAATGGGGAGGATGTTTCCTGTATGAAATGTATAAGTAAATATGACCCACTTTCAGTCAGGTTCTACCAGACAGATGCTGATGTTGCAAACTTTAGACTTTGTACAAGTTTCTAGCATGTGAGGAAGTAGCATACCCATTTTACAGGGAACCAATGAGAGCTTAAGATCTCTGGGAAGCATTCAGATCCAGGTTAAACCCAAATCTCTGGATTACTATTACTGACTTCTAATAGCAAGTGTTATTCTAATTACTCTTTTCTTTCTACCTTTTAGGGCAAAATATTCTGTGGAGAGTACGTGCCATTTATTTTTTTTTCTTGTTTAAATCTAAAGCTATAAACCAAAACAAAGTGTATGATCATGCCATGTGAGCAATGTCTTAGCCTTGAAAAAATGTTTTATATTTTGAAAAGGCCACTGCCCTTAATACAGAGCAGGCCTAATACAGCCATTTTCCATGTTTCCCGTAATGAAGTACTATACTGTTTTTCCCAGTTGGATACCTGAAGCTGTGTTCAGTGCTCCTTTAGACCTGTGCAACCAGTGGCCTACACCTGGTTTCTTCTTTTGTCATCATAGAGGAGCCAAGTGTGATTTTAGCAGAAGGCATGTAGAGTGTTTTCACTCCACCATTTTAAATGCTCAAGAGTAAACAAGAAAAAGAGACAGGAAATTAATGTGGGTCTCCTAAATACATGTTTCATGGAATTTGGAGCATTATAGCTGATCATTGCACGTGTTTTCTTTTTTTTTTCTCTTGTTTTTTTTTCCTTTGTTCTTTCCAGCTCCATTAAGCAGGCACTTTCTTTGAGCTGAAACTTGCAGAGCAGTTTCCCAAATCATATCAATTTCCTAAAACGATGCAGCAAAATGCATGTACTGCCATTTCCTCCAGATGTGTAGGTATTTACGCTACAGAACCATATTCTGTTCTCCTGGGGCTTACCTCTGACTGGATGCTTATTTTTGGTTTGGTGATCTGAATGAACCCCTTCCAAAATGTCTCACCCAGCCCCCAGAGCCCCAACCACCACACACACATCCACTCCAGAAAAGCTCAAACCACTTCATCTAAGAATTAATCAATTATTTCCTTGGAGATACTATTTCATTATTCCTGCTAATCTTTTCTCTGTTTCAGAAAACAAAGCAGGTATATAATGATGCATAAGCGTAGAGGCTTGAATAGGTGATTTCATTCATATTACATTCAGAAGTGCAGCCCATTGCAAGCCTTTGACCTAAGGCTCCCATTTAAGTTTTGCATAAATAATCTGTTGCTATTGTAATGCTTGCTGTATTTGTTTTCTAAGTTGGAAATGAATTGAGGCATATTAGCAAAATGACAACTATCTTCTGAGAGGCTGACATTCATGGAGTAGCTCAAAACCTTTCAGTAAATACCAAAAAATACGTGAAAGCTCTTAATGGTCAGCTTTGCGGTTTGGATTTCTGAAGAATATAACACTGTATGCACGAGGTGGTTCTCAATGAGTAGGGAGGTTCTAGGGGCTGTTAAAACAGGCTGATAAAAATGACTCAGGTTTCACTTGATTTCATGTTGGATGTTAATTCAATGTTCAATGTTAATCCCATTGCTACAATTTCTGACATCAGTAAATTATCTGCTGTGGACTTCACTGTGCAGCATAAAACAGTAGGTTGGCAGGACCCACCTGAGCCATTTTAGATGATTCGTGTCTCCATTTTAGATAATTAAATGCCATTGATTGCACTGAAGTTGTAGTAACCAAACAGGTCATACAGGTTTCATGAAAGTACAAAAATACTGCTGTATGGTAACATAAATCCTTCTGTTGCACTTTTTTAAAAAGTGGATTTAGAGCATGGATTCATTCAAATAGCATTTAGAAATGTATTGTTTCTCCCCTCCCTTTAAAGTAAATAGGCTTCTCCTGACTAAACTGCTATCTTAAATTGCTGTTTTATTTTATTATTCTGAGGAAACCTAGATGTTACAAATGAGACAATGTGTCTAGATTCTTTGAGACCCTATTTTGCTTTCATAATAGAAATAATATGAAAAAAGAAATCCTTCATTGTAATTCAGAGTTTTTTAAATCGCAGTGATTGGCAGGAAGCTTGTTACTAACATAATGGTCAGTTTTATGAAACATTTATTTCAGAGTAACACTGTTTCTTCACTGATAATATTTAATGTAAAGGATACAAAGGAAATCCTTCATGTGGAAATGGACTCTGAGTTGGAAGTGGTGTTGAAATCTTCATTCTTTTGCATTTTTCCTGGTTTTAAATTTCATGGAATAAGGTCAGGAAATTAAAGAGAACTGATAAGGTTTTATTCATACTAATGTTTTTATTATGTCTGCTCTTATTTGGTAATCAAACTGTTGTGTGTTTAGGATGTCTCTTATATCAGCAGTACATTCCTTGTTTTCTCCTTCACACTTTCACACTTTCTCAAAGTCTTTCATTCTTTCATACAGTAATAGATTTCCAACTTAAGAATATATTTTTTATTGGCTGCTATACTCCTTTTTTTTTTTTTTTTTTTTTTTTTTTTTTTTTTTTTTTTTGTTCTCGAAGGCACCATGACCTCTGGCAAGATTTGCTGTGAATTCTTAATTTCTTCCCTAGAGTTACTCGCTTACTAAGGCCCTGGTTACCTATAAATTATATATCTTTGGGAAAGATGAATTAATTCTGCTTGTGTGCCAAGATGTCCAGAGGCCATGTTAAGGAGAGTGCTGAGTTAATATTTGCTGTCTCTTAGCTGGATTTATTTGGCGAGACTCAACTATGTCATATCTTGTTACCTGGTGTGTGGTTGACCTTGATGGTAGAGGGTGTTTCTATCTTGATGTGAATTGCTATGTGTGTCTCTTCTCTTCTGGAAAACAGTTCTATTCCTTACTTTAGATTTTTTTTGCTGCAAGTAACAAGTGAAACTGTGAACAGCTCCTTTTATCTTGGGAGTTTAAGTGACCTTTTGTAGTTTCCAAGAACTAGGTTATTAGATATTTTAAAGACCAGGGTCTTGTCCCGTTACTTAATATTAAGAGGAGTTAATACAGTCAGTGAAAGAAAAATTCATGGAGCTTTTAATAGCACAGTACAATTCCTTTAGGGCTTGCAGGTTCATGCACAGGAAAATTATATTGTTTGTTCTTAGGTATTAGAGAGCGCATGAGAGCAAGGAAGCTATTTACCAGGGCCAATCTAATAGGTCCTACAGAAGCGCAGCGGGACTGAAAACATAACAAGTGTTGATTGTGTAGGAGTGAAGGTGATTGTGACTCAAAGATATTTCTCCATTACAAATTATCTTCACTTGACTACTTGTGGGTCCTTGTCTTTGTTTGAGGGATAATGTACATAGTTAACATTGAAGAATATGAAGGGTATCTTGAGCGTAATTAGCATTGGATAATATCTGCACTATTAAGAACTTATGTGTACCCAGAAGAAAGGAAAAAAATCCTCAAAAAATAAAAAATGAAGAGTACATTTTTAAATTGAATTCACTCATGCCCTAGAGACTCTCAATCCTAAAGCATATACCTGCATGAGTTATAAACCAGATATTAGCCTCATAATTATTCTGTTCTGTCAGTTCTTTTCCACACTTTTAATGACTATTTGTTGTTTGTGAACGTGTTTTTCTTTTTTTTTGTTGTTCATTTGTTTTTTTTTCCTTTTTGTCTAGCTTCAGTGATGAGTGAGTACATCCTTTATGAACAGGAAGTGTAGGGGAGAGGTATGAACCTCAGTGTAGCACCAGGAATAAGACTTCAACTGCCAACTGCATTTAGTTAACAATTTAGTTATTTTCAGTTATGGTCTTTAGTTACTGTTCATATTTTTGTCTTAATAATAATTATCTATGATAATTCAGTTCCAAAATGTCTATTCCATGAGACTAAAATTAGTATCCTAAGACCCAGGAGGACCTAGAGCATACTAAAATATAGGTGTAGACTTTATTCTGTTTTCATACAGTAAATTTAAAAAGATGTATTCATTCACATTTCAGCAAACAGGAGAGGTTTAATTGTGGTAAATTTCAATTCCTGCATACTAGAAGGGAAATGTATGGATGAAAGTAATTGTAATATAAAAAATTAGAGATTCTACGAATGCATAGAGATATTAGAAAACTTCCATGCCTCCTTCTAAAGTGCTCTAGCAATTTTCCATCATAATTCATGTATCAAACCACTTACACTAAGCTGAGTGGTGTGGTTGATACAGTAGGAGAGAGGGATGTCCTCCAGGGGAACCTTGTTGAACTCAAAAGGAGGGCCCTTGTGAACCTAATGAGGTTCAACAAAGCAAAGTGCAAGCTTTTGCGCTTGATTTGAGGTAATCCCAGATATATATATATATATACAAACTGGGAGAACTCCTTGAGAGTAGCTGTGCTGAAAAGGACTTAGGGGTCCTGATTGATGAAAAACTTAACATGAGCCAGCAGTGTCTACTTGCAGCCCAGAAGGCTAATGATATCCTGGGTTCCATCAGGAGTGACCAGCAGCGTGAGGGAGACGACTGTTCCCCCTCTATTCTGTCCTCATGAGGTCCCAGCTGGAGAACTGCATCCAAATCTGGGGCCCCTAGGAAAGATGTGGAGCTTTCAGAGAGGGTCCAGAGGAAGGCCACAAAGATGATCAAAGGGATGGAGCAGCCCTCCTGTGAAGAGAGGCTGAATGAACTGAGCTTGTTCAGCCTGGAAAAGAGAAGGCTGAGGGGAGACCTCAATTGCAGCCCTCCAGTATTTAAAGGGAGTTTATGAATGAGGGGAATCAACTTCTTACACAGGTAGGTAGTGAGGTAGTGAATAGGATAAGGGGGAATGGTTTAAAAACTAAAGGAAGGGAGATTTAGATTAGAAGTTGAGGGGAAGTTTTTTTTTTTTTTTTTTTTTTTTTTTTTACTGAGATAGCAATGAGGTGCTGAAACAAGTTACTCAGAGTGGTTGTGGGTGTCTGGAGGTGTTCAAGGCCAGGTTGGATGGTGCCCTGTGCAATCTGATCTAGTACTTGACCTAGTGGCTGGCAACCTGCCTGTGGCAGGGGAGTTAGAACTTGATGATCCTTGAGGTCCCTTCCAACCTGAGCTGTTCCATGATTATATAATTCTATTATAGAGCTGATGATCAGTTCTTGAAAACACTATTGTCATATTCACTAAAAGTTTTTGTTTCTGACATGAAAGAGGATTTCAAAGCCAGTAGAACAATTTTAGACATAAAGCTTAGCTCCCCTCTTTTCAGTTCAGGTTTTCTGACTTGTATTAACTACTATCTTTATTATTCATTCAAGCAGCTTTCAGTAAGAGCAAACAGTTTGAATTTATGCCCATAAACAAGCAATTATTCTTTTCCATTTGTTTGTGTTATCTTTGTACCTGCCTTTGTTTGGTTGACAATTAAAGAATATTTTCTCCTCATGTTCTTCATTGCCTTAATTACTTTCAGTGTCAACACCATGATTTAGTTCTAATGAGAGCCCATTTGTTCCTCCTTCTTACCATATCCTTCAGTCTCACTGTAATGATCTTCAGTATATTATAAAAAAGTTTTCTCTTACAACATCTTTGGAAGAGATGAATGCTATGCAAAACCTCTCTTACCATAGGAAGTGGTCAGGTCAATGTCTTTTAAGATCAAATATCCAAATATCTCTAAGTAATTCTGCCTGCCAGGCTACTAGCTTCTTGCTGCATTCTTCTGCCTTTTGGCTTTCATCACTCTTAAAACAGAAAGTCATCCCGATGGGAGATGACTTGCACATGCTTATTCTTTAGTCTTCGAAGTTGCTTTGAGTAAGCTGTGATCTCTGAGGTGCTCCAGGGGTTCTTGATAATGTGTGCATCATTATTCTCTGAGATTACAAGTTAGTCAAACTGCACTCACTTTTTATGTGTTCACTCAAGGCAGGCAACACATTGTCTGCCTCCCAGTGGCTGAGTATTCTTCCTGCTATCAGGAAGCCACAAATGAGGGTTATTTGTCATCTTTGGAAATATACAGCTCCAGTGGGAGCAACAGTATTTGAACTGAACCCTGAAATAAAACGTAACAATGAGTTTATTTCTTAGATTTTAGGATGTGTTTTTAATGTATAGAATAACTCTGACATATTTTATGTTACTGGGTTGATAATCATAGAATCATAAAGACATAATTTGAAAGAACTCAGTTCTTGGAGTAAACAGTTTGTGATTTATCAATCATATTCTTGGTATATATTATGTTTAGCATTTTTCAGTAACAACTGTTCCTTGTGGGGTATGCCATCTTATGCTGTGTGTATGCTATGGTTTTGATTTCTAACAGTAGCACAGTTCTGTTGTGCATCCCTGTCTCTTGCACTTGCTATATGTCTTCCACTTCATTTGCTTAGTGGGTTTCAGTCTGAGGTTTCAAAGGAAATAAATCTCGCCCTAAGTATTCATCAAACACTCTCTGAGGTCTAAACCAGTAACTGGTCCTTCAGACAGTTTCAGACTACATTGTGGAGTTGCAGCACTGAATAAAAGGCCATACGTAATCTGGTTCAGATCGATGTATGGTCTGTAGATGAAGAATCCTGAACACAACTGATTTAATGAGCTGTTGCGCTTGCTCCAAATTGCTTGCTAATAGAGACATAACCTTAGAAACAGAGAAGAACATTGTAGCTTGTGTCACCATATAGTCATATTCAGCCCTCCAGTAGTATTTTAGCATAGATATATCATTTACTGAATAAGGAAAAATACTGACAAAGTAATTGTGCTGCCTCGACTATTGGAGAGCTTCATTTAAGCAGTCCTTTTTATCCTCGGCAATCTGGAAATTGAGGCAATTTCAGAATATACTAATAAAGACTGGGATACTGGGTAATTATTGTATTGTATCAGGTTTCTCAGGACAGAGTAAATATGTAACTTGAAGCAAAGACATTTGTTGTGGAGGTCAATTGGATTTAAAACTAATATTGTCTTTCATTTTTAAGATAAAATTGTTCAGTCAGGAAAATATTTGAGTGCTTTTATCTTTTGTACAACTGAACTGACTCAGAGATTGTCCCATTTTTTTCTATTGTTGCTGGTTTTTTGTTTTTTGTTTTGTTTTGATCTGTGTGATACAATTTTCTGTTTATGACTTCATGAATAACATGGATACTACTATTCCTCAGCCCCAAGGACAAACTGAAAGGATGTTAAATTATAAAGTATCTGACCTTGGTGCATTTTCTGTACATGAACGGAAGACTTAAGACAGTGGCAAAGGGTTTAGAGGAACAAGAAATCTAATATTTCTCAGAGTGGAATGACTGTGCAAAGAAAGCTTTTAAGCAATGAAGGCCACACAGACTAATTTGTAACTGATGGTGTGAGTTATGTGCAGATTTATTCAAATTGCTTGAATTAACTCTAAGGGTATTTTTTTAGAACAATTTTGGTCTAATTAAAACTATTATCAAATCATTAGTCAATAAAAATATCTATTTTGTGTGTGCATGTGTGTTAATTATTGCATTTATATGAGAGCTGCTCTGAAAGTAATGTCTCCTATTCTATTACATTGGTATGGTTGTAGAGATTGAACCTTCCCACCAATACTCTGTTACATGTTGTTCCTGTATGACAGATGGCAGTACAGGGGCATTCTGAACAAATGCTGTCTGACATGGAAATGGTGATGAAGCAAAGATGTGGAATTAAATTCCTCCATGTAGAAAAAATAGCAGTCATTGTCATTACATTCATCAGTGCTTGTAGAACTGTTATGGAGACCAAACCATGGATGGTTGGCATAGTGAGACAGTGAGTGTTGTTTTTCCTCAATGGCAACAGCCATGTGAAAGATAAGCCACTTTTAAGATGGCCAGGCAACTGTCACATCACAAAAGGAGGAACGTCTCAATCAGCTCACCTGCACAAATCAACTAATGGTGATGACAATGTTGAAAACTAAGGTAGCTGAGAATTTGTTCTATTAAATAGTGTTATTGTATTCTTTGTATCTGTTGTTGTTACCCTAGAAATAAATAGGAAGCATTACTTTTGGAGCAACCTACATTCTATTATTAATCATTAAATACGTGTTTCAGGATTATATGTGTTTGATTAAGGTGCTCAAGTCTCAGGAATTTCTCTACTTTTCTTTCAGGTTGTGTATAAAAATAATGATGTCAGGTTGGAGTTATCTCGACTTGCCAAGCAAGGAGACCCTAAAATGAAGATTCATGGGGTAGTAGCCTTTAAATGTGAGAATGTTGCAACCTTAGATCCGATCACATTTGAAACACCAGAATCTTTCATCTCTTTGCCAAAGTGGAATGCCAAGAAAACAGGCTCCATATCATTTGACTTTCGTACAACTGAGCCAAATGGTTTGATTCTTTTCAGTCATGGAAAGCCAAGGCACCAAAAAGATGCCAAACACCCACAGATGGTGAAAGTTGACTTTTTTGCCATTGAGATGCTTGATGGCCACCTCTACCTGCTGTTAGACATGGGATCAGGTACTATAAAAATAAAAGCTTTGCAGAAGAAGGTGAATGATGGTGAATGGTACCATGTGGACTTTCAAAGGGATGGACGGTCAGGTAAGTCTTCTATTTTAATATTCATTATGTATTCTCTTGTTATATCTGACAGAATACAGGCTATATATAATGCTATGTACAGTGTTGCACATCATCTGAAAAAAAAAACAAATATAAACAGTCATTAGTGTCAAGTACCAGAATATAATGACTTCCAGAGTAACATATTTTATGTTAATGTTTATTGGGTAATCAAGTGCTTAAACTTGCAAGTAGACCAAATAGACGGAGTGGCAAGTTTCAAGATAAAAAGTAAAGTGAAGAAGAGAATTAGTCTAAGGAAACTGCCATATTGCTAATTATCTGCCCACATAAACAGCGTAGACCTTCCAGTCATATCAGCAAACATCAGTAAAATTAAATGATATGCTAGTGCTTGGCTAACAATACATACCAGAAGAAATTGGAAAGACGTCAGTATGGCTTGTATTCTATAGTATTTAACTTGAGAAATGATCTCTCCAGAAATACTAAAAACAGAATTTTAAACTGTTCCTAACGATACTAAAATTTGTCCTAGAGTGTAATGAGTTTATCTGGCTGTTGTTATGTTGATGCTACATATGATCTTAAGTGTGTATATATATATTTATATGTTGACCTGAGCAACGTGCCAGGATTTATCAGGGTTTTTGGGGAAAGATTTACTGAGCTTTTTATTTAGACCATCAAAGAATTTTCTAATCAAGATCAGTATTTTACCTGAAGTTTATATACACTCTCCACGTTGCACAAGTAAACCTCCCTGTCTTCCTTTGGTTTTTGTGGTTTTTCCCCACTACCTTTTGGTGACTCCTGAATGATTTGCATGTATAATTGATTTTTGAATCTCTATCCTCTAAATACTTTTTTTTTTAATGACTTTCTCAATATAAACAAATTAAACAAATTGAAGTGTAGATTTAAACTGAAGATTTCAGTCAAATCCATGCTAAAGGCAGATCAAATTCAAGCGATCCATCTACTATAGAATTGTTAAACATACTGATTTGATTCCTGGTTTGTGGAGCTTGAAATTCAAGTTGTATGGAGCTTGATTTTCTGATTATATGTTGGTTAGGTTTTTGCTTTTCTTGAGGTTAAAAATAAATAAATAAATAAATCTCAAAAACCTCAATTGTGATTGAATATCCAGTGGTTACATTATTTACACTACAGCCGTCATTTCAGGCTTCCTCCTTCAGTGCTGTTTCAGTGATTCATATGAGACATAAATCCTGTAATAATGTGCCTCTGTGAGTCTACTTTAAGCAAAGTTTATACTTACATTCCAAGTCATATTTGAAGAAACGTCCTGCATTTCTGCTTCACAAAATACTGAAGCTCATGGCTGCCATTAAGAGATTTTAGGATCTGTTTTATTTAAATTATTAGAGCTGTTGAAGGAATTTGGCAAGAATGTATAGTAATTTTAGGAAGTAATACTTACCTAAAAATCAGATTTGCATGTTATTTTTAAGTAGAATTATGAGTAGTCAAATATCTATGTATAAGGAAAAATAATCCAACTGATGAATAAATAGCCTATGAGTAAGACAGGCAACTTTATTTATCATGCTACTCTTTCAAATGACCGTATCACCTGCTTGCCCTTAAACATCAAATTATTACCAGGAATAGTGAATAAATATGTACACTTATTGACTGGTATCTGAATTCTTATCTAAAATCTGAACCAGACATCAGAAGCATTCTGTAGTTTTAAATACATACAGTAACACTTTACAGTGTGAGAACTACAGATAACAGTGGTTATGCTATTATTATTTTTAATGAGAATAGTGTCTGAGCAGTATCTTAAACCATCAGATTTGACCAAGTAAAATGACTGCCTAATGATTAAAATAATCAATGAACTACATATTGCATTCTTCTGATTGAAACAAATTATTGATATGTTTAAATTATTTATTCATGACTTATGCATTTATATCTCCTGTGTCTTTTCCTTGAATAATAAAATCCCTCTTAATATTCCAGGAAGCTTTTTCATTTCTTTTCTCTAGCCCAATCCAAGTATGAATCCAATCATATGAATATGATCACTTTTCATTTACTTATATTCTAATTTTCATGTAAGTGAATGAATATATGTTATATATTAAAAAAAAAAAAAAAAATCTCACCTTTTCCTAAGCTTTCTTGTTGCTGTCGATAAAATACTTGCAGCCTTTCAAATACAATGGAAGAGATTCTCCTGCTGATGAATAAATAGCTCAAATAATCTTCCCCCCCCCCAAGTGAATTTTGATGTTTTGCAGCCTTTTACTCTCAGCCTTCAAATCGAATGCATAGTGGCTCCCTCAGATAATAGAAAGCTGTGACATTTCTCAAGGAGCTTTGCTGATTTCCTTGACTTTAGCATTAGCTGGATCAGCAAGTACTCAATTTAGTTTTCATTCTTTGCTCTCTTCTGGACTCTTAGTCACAGGGAGCATCTACTCTAAACTACAGACTTTGTCCTGACTCTGCAGAATCCCACCATGCTGCCTGTAAGTCCTTCTCTGAGTGCTTCCTTACTTGAAAAGAACGTTTTTGGTGAGCAGCAATTCCTGAGCCCAATGTTAAACAAGTCCTCCTCCTTTACTTGGTATGCAAGTGGAAAGGAAAAGGAACTGAGGAAAAGGAACACATCTTGACCAGCAGTCTGTATGCAACACAGGACACAACCTGTGTTACATCCTGTCATGTGAGCTGGGTTCCTCCCAGCTGGCTATCTGAGTTCCTGCAAAGAACAGTGACATCACAGCTGCGTCACTTGTGCCATGACTTGACTGTGTGCTGTGGTCACAGTCCTCATGACAGCTATTATATTATGCTTCAGCACACAAAGTGTGAAGTGTACCTAGAAAACCATACTCTTTTCTTAGATTTTTCACCATTTCTTAATATGCAAATTCAAGTGTTTCATGTACGTGAAAGGTAACTAACTAGATTAGATGAGGTAAGCATGGAGATCAGAATAGCTGATACTTACACTCATCTTTTTAAGCTGATCAGAACTGGTGAGACATGATTTAGAAATGTTTTAGTTCCTTATACACACATTCATGAAAAACTAAATTGCTGAGATAATGAATATGACTGAAGACGCTCATTAACTCATATCTAAGGGAAATTGTTTTTCTGTTCTGCCATTAACAATAATGTCAACCCTGCAGTTAAAGAAGAAAAAAAAGCTAAAACCATGAAACAGCTGTAAAGGTCTTTGCCCCTGTTGTTTCCTGTGATAGAGTTAGGCTAGTAAGGGGTTTCTGAGGTTTGAGTATTGTTTAAAATTTTCATAGTCTGTTTGCCATACTAAAGGATAACCCTTAAGTACTTTTTTTTACTGAACTGCCATTTATCCTTTGGAAATCATCATTACACAGTGAAATCAGAAAGGAAACTCTCTGTTCTGGTCAACGTCCAACTGTGTATAGCAGTGTAAAAACGTATCAGAACATATCCATAGGTAAGTAACGTGTAAGGGTTAAAAAGTCTTTGAAAATTTGAACTAAAGTTATAGTTACAGTTTACCAGACATTATCTCTAGAGCATGTAATTAGAGCTTGGATTTAATTTGTATCTCTAAGTAGTACTTTGTAGACATCAATTATATGTATTGTTGTTGGGAGTTATTTTTTCACACATACATTTCTTTGCAGTCTTTCCTCCCCATCTTTCCAGCATTCTAAGAAATGCCATGTTTCAATAAGTGTTAATAGTTTGCATGTTTGAGATACTGGGTTTACCTTACATTTGTTCCAATGATCCTCTTACTGCTTTTCAGTTATTTGTAAGCTCATAGTAATAATAATAATAATAATAAAGGCAGTGATCCATTGAGAGGTCCTCTGTCTCACCCCTCCAACTGCCAGAGTGATAAGGGAACTGTGTCAGTCTTGACAGATAATTGTTACCTCCAGCAGTGGACACTGTACAACCTCCCCATGCAATCCATTTCTAAGATGAATCTTCCTACATATAAAAAAAGACAAAATGTTGGTAATTTCCTTGTTCACAGCAGGTATAACACAATCTTTTTTTTTTTTTTTTGTAGATCTACTTTTTATTATTTGATGCTGTTGTTATGCTAGTCTTCAGTTTCCTTTAGAGATTGAGACCACATCTACTCACTGTCCTTATGTATCATGTTCTGTAGCCTTTGACCATTTCCACTGCCATCTTCTGTAGTCTTCTCAGCTGATCTGCATCATACTCAGAGTTGTAGGTAAACCTGACGAGTGCTTAGTAGAGTTGTAAGATAGTCCCCACTATACCTCCCAATATACTTCCAAGTTTGCTCACTTTTATGCTGTTACTTATGTTGTTGACTTTTCGTTTTTGAAGAACTGCCCATTAATCAGTTACCCTTTATAAGTAAGCAGTTCTTGCTGAAAATCATAATCTCGTAGACTTTTTCTAGGTGTGTGTGTGCGTATATATAAAATGTGATTTGGATACCAACAGTAGTGATGGTTGTATGGCTGCCTGCTCGTGCTGTTTAGAAGTTCAGCTAGAAACCAGGGTGCTAGGTAACTGGTAGCATGAAACTCCTGGTGCTCAGGTATGAGTTTCTTGCTGTTAGCTAGACTAAAGCCTATTTGTACTGTAGCTATAGTTTTTGATCTAGTCAATGTGCTATACGATATTTTGGTCAAGTTCCTACATGACAGCTGAGGCAGAGCAAGTTATGTGAGCTTTGAGTCAGCTGCAGGTGCTTCTTGACTTAGTGTAGCTCTTATCAAAAAGGATTCAATAAAATAAAAGTAACTCACCGGCATCTGAACAAGTCACTTGTGCAGTAGCTCAGCTGTTGTTGAAATGTCCAGCAGTAAATTTGACATAGTCCAACCAGGTAACATGTATTCTAAGGCCTACCAGAACTCAAAAAAAGGTCTCTAGAAGATTTGTTACCTATTATATTATTCTACTCATAGTCATGGGTAGATGCCATGACAACACTGATTTATGAAGTCTTCTCCCAAGAGTATGTGACATTATTTCTTCTGGAGAGGAGAGGTTTATTTCTTTTATAAGTTGTTGCTATCTATTCAAAATATGACATGAGCTTTCTCTAGGGTAATCCTTATAGGATACACAACAAAGTTTTTCTGCTTAACTGTAATTTACAGTCACCAGAGTGCAGCAGTAACCTAAATTTTAGGAACATTTTTTGTAGGAACCTTTATTGTTCACATCACATTTTGAACCTCAGCTACATCATCTGAGATTTGCTTTTCTCTTACTGTTTATTGGAATACATTAAGATGAAGTTTGTTTTTAATAGCAGAAGAGCCCAAGGTATCTTCTAGCATCATGGATAGCTTGAAAACACTAGTGTAGTCACCCAGTAGAAAACAGCACTATGCAATTGGATGAGCTTGTGGCTGGAGGTTGTACATCTTTGGGATTCTGCAGCTCACTAAATTTGTGTGGATTCAAGTGATCATAGGTTGTGTAGAGGTTGGAAAACACCCACAGGATCATCCAGTCCAACCATTCGCCCATCACCAATGGTTCTCTCTAAACCATGTCCCTCAGCACAACATCTGAATGTTCTTTGAACACCTCCAGGATCGGTGACTCCATCACCTCTCTGGGCAGCCTGACCACCCTTTCAGAGAAGTAGTATTTCCTAATGTCCAGTCTGAACCTTCCCTGGTGCAGCTTGAAGCCATTCCCTCTAGTCCTATCAGTAGTCATACAAGAGAAGAGGCTGACCCCCAGCTCACTACAACCTCCCTTCAGGTAGTTATAGAGAGCAATTTAACTCCATTCACCACCACTCTCTGGGCCCGGCCCTCCAGCCAGTTCCTTACCCAGCCAAGAGTGTACCTGACCAAGCCACGGACTGCCAGCTTCTGCAGGAGAATACTGTGGTAGACAGTGTCAAAAGCTTTACTGAAGTCTAGGTAGACTACATCAACAGCCTTTCCCTCATCCACCAGACGGGTCACTAGATCGTAGAAGGAGATCAGGTTGGTCAAGCAGGACCTGCCCTTCGTGAACCCATGCTGGCTAGGCCTGATCTCCTGGTTGTCCCGCACATGCCGCGTGATCTCCCTCAAGACAATCTGCTCCATAATCTTCCCCGGCACCGGGATCAGGCTAACAGGCCTGTAGTTCCCCGGATCCTCCCTGCAGCCCTTCTTGTAGATGGGAATCACATTGGCAAGCCTCCAGTCTTCTGGGATCTCACCCATCAATAAGGAGCACTGATAGATGATGGAAAGCAGCTCGTCTATCACCTCTGCCAGTTCCCTCAGCACTCTCGGGTGAATCTCATCCGGTCCCATGGACCTGTGGCAGTCCAGTTGGAGTAGCAGGTCTCTGACTGTTTCCTCCTGAATCGTGGGGGGTTTAGTCAGCTCCCCAGCGAAGGCTGCCAGGACAGAGAGTGGAGGAACCTGAGGATAACTGGTCTGACTTTTAAAGACAGATGTAAAGCAGACATTCAGAACATCTGCCTTTTCCTTATCCTCAGTGGTGACGTTCCCAGCCTCATCCAGTAAAGAATGGAGATTCTCCCTGGTCCTCCTCTTACTGTTGATATACTCGAAAAAGAGTTTCTTGTTCCCTTTTACCCTAGCAGCCAGGTTGAGTTCAAGCTGGGCTTTTGCCTTTCTGATTTTCTCCCTGCACATCTTAACAACTTCTTTGTATTCTTTCCGGGTTGTCCGTCTCTTCTTCCACAGGAGGTAGATTCTCTTTTTCTCCTGGAGCCTCAAGAATAGTTCCCTATTCATCCACGCCGGTCTTCTGCACCGGCTCATTTTGCAGCTTGGGGGGATGTGTGACCATAGGTTTAAAGTAGTTGGTCCTAAATTTGCCTGAGCAGCAACAGGTGAAAGTAAGCAGGAGTAGCAGTGAGAAATATTGTGAACATCTTTAACTTTTTTAAAGAAGAAATTATCTATTCTATAGGCATGACAAGTTGTGCTTTAAGAATCTGAGGTACACTAAAAATATTTAACATAACAAAATAGCCCTAGAGTCTTTAAAAAGTGGAGGTCTAGGGGGATAAAAAAAACCCCACAAGAACCATGGTTCAACAGGCTTGCTTTTTTACAGCTAAGGCTGAAATTTCACTTTGTGATTATGACAGTGCATAAAAGGGAGAACTGAGAGTATACTCAAACATTCTTCAAACATGCATATAAAAATGCAAAAAAAGCTGTGCAAACATTTGTTTTCTCTTTTTCAGTCCCTTTGGATTCTAGGGAGATGGCAGCAGTATCAGTATTCAGCCCTTCAAAAATCTATACATCACAAGCCTCATGAGGAGTCAGGCCACATGAGAGTTCTGTCCCAAGAGGTTTAACTAAATGTCCAAACTATTTAGG
This sequence comes from Gallus gallus, assembly GCF_016699485.2. Classification (NCBI taxonomy): domain Eukaryota; kingdom Metazoa; phylum Chordata; class Aves; order Galliformes; family Phasianidae; genus Gallus; species Gallus gallus. Next base: position 7,003,937 of record NC_052534.1, read on the forward strand.
TATTCATTCTGTCCACGTTCTTGAAGGTAGACTGTCAAACCAATAGAAGAAGAAGCAAAATATATAGCTCCCACAGGACTCCATTGCTGGAATAGAAGCCAAAGATTAAAACTGTATCCATGTTAGAGAACAGTCATCTTGTTAGACCTCTGTGTTTGCTTAAAACTCTGATTTCAGGATTTATGCTCTTAAATTTTTGTATTATTTTTGTTCACCATGCCTACCACAGTGAAGGCATATTTGATAATCACTGTTATCTTCTGAAATCTCTGTAATGTTAACTGTGGAAAGGCTTGATTGTGTCATTTATATATATATATATATATATATATATATATATATATATATATGTGATCAATACATTTGTGGGAAATGTGACTCTTAAGTGTCTTATCATTAACACATTTAAAATCATGTCCAGTGGGTAGGAGTTACATGATGTGACTGGTCCATTTTGTTCACCTGATAGCATGCATAGTGTTTTGGTTTATATATTGCTTGCTTCTGCACTGTTATAGAATTGTGAGGAGGCACGTATGTAAAGATCTGCATAAGGATTCATTTTCCAACTAATTTTGATTAATAAAACGTGGTTGGCATAAACGTGTTCTTGCATTTCATGCGCTAATCTAGAGTTTCTACCTATCCCAGTTGTAAAAATTGGATACCTTTATTATTTTTGAAAATACAAGCTTCTTTACAGAGGATCTTTACAGTTGATTGTCTGTTTTTTCATTCTTACACATAAGAAAATCTCTGCTGTCTTTGTTCAGACACTTTGTAGAAACAGAATTTTATTTTAGCCTTATTTATTTATTATTTAACTTAAACAGAAAAGATATTTTTGATTTCCTCAGATTCTATATACTTCCTCTCTCCCTCTCTTTGTAACATGCACACATTTTGAGGTAAGTGTCAGAGGCATTGATTTTTCCCTCTAGGAGCACATTGCTATCTTCTTAATGATTGCCTGCCTGGCAGCTGACGAGTATTTTTCTCCTGCACTTAATGGAGAAAAAAATAAAAAGTCTTTCTCAAAGCCCCCTTTAAAAATGCTGTGTCTTTGGATTCAAACCAAAGGCAGATTTGCCTCTCGGGTTGCAACCTATCAGTGAAACCTCAACCTCATCGCCTGTGAGGCAGTAAAGAGTTTTTTTGTTGCACAAGCAGGGTATATCTGCAAATAACTCTGGAATGCATTCCTCCTGCCCCCACAAGATTGGTTAGGAGATTTTGACTTTTCTGTGACATGAGCATGCAGTAATCCCATGAATACGTATCTATTATTTTGTAGCTTCATAGAAAACTTATATATACCTATATACATTTATAGATATTTTCCAGAAATGAATGCAGCACTTAGATTAATGAGATAGACAGTACCAAAATCTTCAAATGTCTTGAAAATCTTACATTTTGTTTTCATTTCTTCTCAGGGACCATATCTGTGAACACATTACGTACACCATATACCGCACCAGGGGAAAGTGAAATCCTTGACTTGGATGATGACTTGTATCTTGGAGGCTTACCAGAAAATAAAGCAGGCCTGGTCTTCCCAACAGAGGTGTGGACAGCACTTCTCAATTATGGATACGTCGGCTGCATTAGAGATTTATTTATTGATGGTCAGAGCAAAGATATTCGACAGATGGCTGAAATTCAAAGTACAGCTGGAGTAAAACCCTCATGCTCAAGAGAAACTGCAAAGCCATGCCTTAGCAATCCCTGTAAAAACAATGGTGTGTGCAGGGATGGGTGGAACAGATATGTTTGTGATTGCTCTGGGACAGGGTACCTTGGCAGATCTTGTGAAAGAGGTAAGTTTCTTGAGATGACTGTGTTTCTATCTTAGTGCATACACAATTATTAAAATGGTAAATTATCATTAATTCTTATGAGGCAGAAGATGTCTCTTTGATTTCATTTGATGGAGACAGAGCCCTACTCTAGACTGAAAGAAGTAACACTGTAGGAGAGACCTTAAATGACTTTAAGTTGTGTAGGTACTTGTTGACCTTGACAGAGAGTTGGTAGCTACTAAATGTCTCTTGGAAATCGTCTCCCCTTTTTTTCATCGTACATTAATGAGTTATGAAAACCTTTGCAAAAGTAATTTCAGTTATTATTGCATTACTAAATGCACATTCCTGTTCCAAACGAAGGTCTCATTCTCTGCCCCTTTACGTCAATACCACTGTGTAATTAAATTTATTTTTAAATTCCACAGTATCTCTTAAATTCATAACCAGAACTTCAGCTGTGAATCAAAGGAAAAGAATCGGTACAGAAATCTATATTTCTTACTTGACATTTTTCTGAAGTTCCTAGTTCCCAAGGAAACTGTTTCTACTCATCTTAATTCACTTAATTTCATAGAAAAGGTAAATGTAAAGTTGATAGACCTCATTTATTTAACTGGAAAGGTGGATAATGGAAAGGAAGACAGAAGCTGAAGTTTGATAGCATATAGGAAAAAAATCTATAATTAAGGATATGGAGTGTGCTAATAAAAGATTCTAATGCAAGTAGAATAGAAATGTATAATTAATATTTTTGGTGTTTTTTTGTATTCCAGTTGGAACAAGAAATATTTGTATGACAGAAGTTTTATTTTTATAAAGTCTCACACTACAACTTGCATAGCTTTTCTTCCACCTCAAATCTAAATTTCAAGATTATTGACTGGCAACTTAAATTATGCTGATCTAGTTTGATTCTTTTTTTTTTTTGTTGGAGAGGGGGTAATAAGATAAAACTGTATCATTAAAAAATAAAAACCTGAAGTTTAAGTTGTATGTAAATGCATGCGTGCATTTACATAGAATTAATACCATCACATTATTAGCATTTGCAAATAGGTTCTCAGCATTGTCTTTTTCTTGTTTTTCGAATATCTAAGACCTTGGATCTTGGCCAGCAATTTTGATATCTCCAGATTGTTGCTTTACTGGTGGAGTAAAGCTGGCAGAGGGCATAACCGAGCTGTCTGATGGATTACAAAAGCCTTCAGTTAAACATGTCTGGTGTACCACCCTGTGGCAAAATTCTGTTATTACATATGGCAGAAGTAAAAATAGGGCTTGAATCTTTTCAACTGGAGAGCTAGGATGCATTTTAAAAAAAGAAGCGAACAACAAGAGCAACAAAAAAAGCATGCAGATCCGCAGAGGACTTCGTAGGAATTTCCTGTAACTATATTTGACAGGTGGTAATGTAAAATTTTAATGTAAGATTTTTTTAATATAAAAATCTTTTAGTCTCTTTTATTTCCCATATTTTATTTTCAGACACCGTCCAAGATAAAGCTTGATTTCCCAGCACATTCCCCTGGTGGGAACGGTGATATTAGAAAGGTATAATTGGCTTCTCTGTGGTAGTGTTTGGTTCTTGTCCAAAAGAAATCTTGTGTGGCAGTTCAGACAATATGTGATCATTTCCTGCTCTTCTTGGGCTTCCAGAGGAAACCACACTGAAAGGAGATCTCATTCCAGAAATATTTGTATCCCAAATGGTTATGTGTTAATGCGATTATAGCTTTTGGGATTGTGAAAGCGATGTGCTGGCATCCTACCACACAAAGTTATTACAACCGCTACCCATGTGCAATAACTGATAAACTATTGTATTTGTGATGTAAATAACACAATGATGATTATTCAAACTAATTTAAGCCAAATAGGAACATGTTCATTTGAATAATGCAGTTCTACATGAAAGGCAATTGTTAAAGTATTAGGGATTAAAAACTGGGATGCTATAGGTTACATGATTAATGTATCTGCAGTAAACTGAAGTATATAAGTAACCATTTAGTATATAGCCATTTATTTTTTGTATACTATTTCACCCAAAATGTGACTACTAACATTCGTATGTGGATGTATCCCATATAAAGCAACATCTGAAATTATTTTGGTGCCCTAACCCCGAAGTTCAAATTTTATTTCTGCATACATAAAATTAATATTTTTGTATGCCTGTATATTTTTTTTATCCTGTTACAAGTTATTCATGGTGTTATGTGAGATTTGTAGTAAACTTAAACATGCATATAATCTGTAGATTGGCATTAGTAGATTATGGATACTATGGCAGATGGATGGACAGCTGTCAGAGCAATATAATTTAGCTTCCTATCTTATTTCCTTTGTGGACCACAATATGTGACTGCCTTTTGTGAGTGTATTTTTGACAGGAGAGCTAGGAATGGTGTGAAAGAATACATTCATCAGTGTTGAGGAAAAGGTATGTCTTCAGAGATTTACAGTTCTGAGGAGAAAATATATTTAAATTAGTGTCTGTGTGCACATACATATTGTGCACGCAGAATACCTGCATACACATTAAATACATACATTCCATGAATATAAATTAAATAAATCTCTTTCATTCCTTTGCTCTATCCATGGATGTTTTAAATGAAAAAACAAACAACACAGATGATATGATGATAGATTTTTATGAAGAATCATTTCTTGTCTTCAAAATGTCATTATAGTGGTTCTATCTCTAACTCAGATTAACTCCAGTCCTGTATGTTTAAGATCTAGCACCTTTACTGTGTAGCTGAGGACCTCAGTCCTGAAATAATACCGCAAGAAATTGGAATGAATCATTTCCCCTTTTGTTTACAGATTATTGAGGAATTAACAGCTTATCAGGTATTGTTTCTGTCAGACCAATGGAAAGGTTCCCCTTGTTGATTTTCCTGATGCTCAAGCACTGGGCCCAGATGGACTAAAGTAGCTGTGATAGATAACACACGAACAATAGTTAGCTGAGAATATAAGTGAATAAAAGAAACAAAACCAAAACAGTTTGCATCAGTAGCCATTGATATATTTGAATATGCTCTCAGGATTGAAATTATATTTATGTTTCCAGGGCACGATTTTGTTGCTGTAACTTTGCTGGTAAATAAGAGGGTCAGGGAACACAGCTGAATGGTTGATTAGTGATGTTCCAGATTGTTCACAAACTTTCTGGCATGGCTCTGGACTGTAACTTCTATCACTTTGAGGCAAAGTTTGTTTGTGATTTGACAGCACACACCAAGGATGACTGCATGCTTTGAAAATGGCTATGTGGGTTACAGAACAGTCTTTGCATTTTCAGACATTTTGAATCTAAGAAGGTGGGAAAAAGTTAATTGTTCTGTCTTAGGACGTTAGAGGTCCAAAGGAAGCAAGATCTTTATTTACTTATTTATAATATTTTTAATTAATTAATTAATTATTATTATAGGTTATAGGTTTATATTATTATAGGTTTTATTTATTAATATAAGTGCAGTAAGCATCTCTTCATTGTTTTAAGAACAAACTTGACTATAAAGCTTAAGAGCAAGAACACTGAAATTCAAATTCTCGATCCATACTTCTTACACTTTAAACAGACTATTAATTGAAAAATATTATCTATTCACAAAGTTATTTCTCCCAGTAAATATTTCAGAGCATTTCTGAGGGTGGGAAAATTTCCTAAAAAGTGGATGTCTCAGTCTCTTCAGTGATTTAAATAATCCCAGGTGGAAAATGAGGATCCTGAATCTCAAGAGGATGCTGGTGCATCCTCGGTGATTGGCATGGCACTGATGTAGATATTATCTACATAGCCAAGAAGAGAATCCAACCCTGGAGATTTTAATCAGAAACAAACTGAAGGAGAAAAAAAAAAAAAAAAAAAGAGAGAGGAGAACCTTTTTTTTTTTTTTTTTTTAGCACAGAAGTAGGAAAGGTTTCTAATATCAGGTTTATAAATATATTGAAGAAAGAATGCATAAAATATTTTTATATCAGTCTGTGAATAAGAAGAAAGTGCATGCAATGGCATGTACTTATTTTCTGCCCAGAAACTGGGCAGCAAATTTGCTGTTGATGAAGTTCAATAAGGTTTTTTGAATATTTTCCTTTTCAGTGTCATTCTTCCAATACTGATATGATAGTAAAATTATTATTTCTTGGTGTTGAGGCTCCGACTCTTTCAACAGATAAAACAGCTCGTAGCACATTCTGAGCTAGAATGTGCATTTAATAACTAGATGAAGCTAAACAACAGGGAAAAAGACTGTCAATCTTTACATGAAATGAGCTAGCAGTGTAGAGCTCAAAGAAAGATGAGGCGCACAATGGTACATCAAGTAGTCTGTCCAAAGCAAGTTGGGCAAAAGTGAATACAAATTTGTAGATGAAATGTTCTTGTGAGGTTTGCATAGCTGGTGTAACACTTGCTGCCTCCACACATTCAGATCATCGTCATCTTATTGAACGGGCCTTACAAAATAACAGTCCATTCTGCCCAGCTGAAGTATTGCAGGATGGAAACAGTTGTGTTAAAGAGCTAAAACAAAAGCTCTCGTTATAAGAGGAGTATCAAAACAAGCATATTTTGTTTTATATTGAAACTATTTTTTTCTCACTGTCCAAAAAACTAACCTGTCTGGGAAGCATTAAGATATTGAGGCCAAGATGGCATGTACTGAATTAGAAAACAGCAGTAAGGGAAGAGGAAACTCACTGGGCTGTCAAAGGTCTCTTATATTTACTACTAGTTCATAGGGGTTGTAAGGGACCTCTGGAGATCATTTAGTGCAGCTCCTCTGGCTAAAGCTGTTCCCTACAATGTTGCACAAGAAAGCATCCAGGTGGGTTTTGAATATCTCCAGAGAAGGAGACCCCACAACCCTTCTGGGCAACCTGTTTCAATGCTCTTTAGCCCTCAGAAGTTTTTCCCTCATGTTCATATGGAACTTCCTGTGTTCCAGTTTCTGCCCATTGTCCCTTGTTCTGTTACTTGGCACCACTGAAAATAGGCTTGTCACATCCACTTGACTCTCACCCACTAGGTATTTATAAGCACTAAGATAAGATCCCCTCTCAGTCGAGTCTCCTCTTCAGGCTGAATGCTCCCAGGTCTCTCAGCCTTTCCTTATAAGGGAGATGCTCCAGGCCCCTAATCATCTTTGTTGCCCTCTGCTGGATTTTCTCTAGAAGTTCCCCGTCTTTCTTGAACTAGAAAGACCAGAACCAGACACTGTATTCCAGATGTGCTCTCACCAGGACAGAGTAGAGTGGGAGGATCACCACCCTTGACCTGCTCAATGAATGGCAGCACAGCCCTCTGGTGTGTCACCCACTCCTCCCAGCTTTGAATCATCAGAAAACTTGCTGAGGGTGCATTCTATCCCTTCACCCATGTTGCTAAAGATGTTGAAGAAGACTAGACCCATTACCAACCCTTGGAGAACATCACTAGCTACAGACCTCCATCTAGACTATGTGCCACTGATCACTACCCTCTGAGCTCTGTGAGACAGCCAGTTCTCAATTCACCTCACTCTTTGCTCATCTATCCCACAGCTGTTAAGCTTACTTATGAGGATGTTATGGGATGCAGTGTCAAACACCTTGCTGAAGTCAAGGTACAAGTCTCCTTTCAACTACCCAACTGGTCATGATAGCACAGAAGGCTACCAGATTGGTCAAGCATGATTTCCCTTTGGTGAATCCATACTGATTCCTTCTCTTCCACTTACTCAGTGATAACATCCAGAGTAAGCTGCTCCATCACCTTTCCAGGGACAGAGGTGAGGCTGACTGGCCTCTAATTTCCTGGGTCCTCCTCCCTGCCCTTTTTGAAGACTGGAGTGATGTTAGCTATTGTCAGTCCTCAGGCACCTCTCTGTTCTCCATGACCTATCTAAAATGATAGACAGTGGCTTGATAATCTCTTCTACCATCTTCCTCAGCACCCATGGATGCAATTCTTTGGAGCGCATGAATTTGTGTGCATTGAGTTTTCCTAGGCAATCTCTGACTAGATCCTCCTTGACCAAGGGCAAGTCTTTCTTTCCCTAGACTCTCTCTCTCTTATCTCCAGGGTCTGGGATTCCTGGGGGTCAATCTTAGCAGTAAAGACTGAAGTAAAGTAAGTCAACTAAACATTATTATTTTTTCTATTTTACTGATATATAGTATCACTGATCTTCAGTTATGGCCCTCAGGGCAGTGCTAAATCTTGATGAAATTCCAGCTTCCTAACAGTTTTGTGGGTTTTGCTGTGATAACTTTATATCTTAGAAGGCCTGTAACTCAGAGCTCCCCATTCTGAAATCAGCTAGTTGATACAAAGGGGTTTCCTGTTTGCCCCACAGCTTTTAAGTCATTTGATCTTATGTTCAGTCTCCTTGGTTTGTTCTTGGAACATCTGTTTCCAAAATAGCTGGCACAGTAAGGTTTAGGAGGATTGAGTATCTAATCACATCATGTCTGTTCTCCATGATTTTAAACACTCACAGGTCATCTCTGATTAAATTAAGACAGTTTCTTCTTTCCTTTTTTTTTTTTTTCCTAAAAGACTAAATAATTATAGGAAAAACAGCAAACGGTACCAGTGTTGATTCTGTCAACTTTCTTTCCTATTATGAGAAAATAATATAACAGCAGAGATCTCTAGTGTTTTTGAATGGTGTTCAACCCGTAACATTTAATCTGATTTTGCTCAGATTATGAAAAACAGGAGTAGTACCAACAGTCCTTATTTTAACAAACACTATAAAATGTTTCTTTTTTTCCCCTCATGTTATCTTGTAACAACTTCTTGTTTTTATGCTGGACTTCTTTAATTGTCTAAATCATGTTTATTTTGATAGAGATCTGGAGAGTCTTTGGTGCACAGACTAATAATCAAGATACAGGAAATAATTGTAAGCTGCACTACCCCCACTGCTCCCAAACAATAAAAAAAGAAAAAAGGACAAAATGCAACAACAAAAAACAAAGCACCTCCCCCTGTGAAAACTTTTTTTTTTCTTTTTTTTTTTCTTTTTTTTTTTTCCCCTTAACCCATTTTTCTCAAAACTTGTAGTGTAGAAGCCTGGAATAGTAGTGAACTACCACCCATCATTTTTGCTTTCAGTGTGCTCACACAGTTATAGTTGGAAGTATTTGTCGTTCTATGGACCATATTGGCTAGAACTCTGAGAGCATACAAGATACATAATGTAAACTGTTTTGACAAGCTAAAGTGTCTTAAGTATTGACGTTACATAAAGCAAAACAATTATTATTTTAATTATTATATTGATTAAACATAATAAACAGTAGTATCTGAGCCATTATTATGTGTAGGACCACAGCACACCATTGCTGTAGATAAGTATCTCAATTTTACTGAGTGAAGTTAAAGTACAGAGGGGCTAAATTATTTGTCCAAGATCTTGTGGCAGACTCAGCAGTGAAAATGAGAATCCCCCAAAACTATACACCCGGAGCCATAGGTGGTTGTATCATACCTGCAACTGTTGGTACAGAACATTGGCTGCAGGGCTTGGATAGGAAAGAACTGCAAGAGAGAAATGGTACACTGCATTGAATTTTCCAGTCTGGGATTTGCACTAGGAAAATGCAGTTAGTGCTTGTTAAATCTTCATAGATCTATAATTATATCATTTTTTTCCCCTTTTCTTCTTTATTTGGTCAGTTGAGTAAATAAGTGCTGAAGTTTACACTTCCTGTGGCTTCCCTGAGATGTTTTCTGATGCCTGCTACATTTTTTTTTCTCCTTCAATGGATTGATATGCCCTCAGGATTGCACCTTTTTCAAACCAAGACTAGAGATCCTGTGTAGTCCTCATCATCTGGCACTTGACCAGTTTCTAAGCCTAGGAGTTTTGGGGTGGGTTAAAGGTTGTAGGAAACAGATGGAAGAAGCTAAAAGGTCTCTAGCAAAGAGGTAGGCAAGCAATCAGATATGCATAAGACAGGTTGCATTCAGATAAACATATTTTGTCACTCAGGTTCTGGTTTTGGTCATATAGAATGGCTGTTGCTGTATGGTACTTCTGGGCCTGCTGAAACACTTGGCAGTGGCTGCTGACTGACTTCGAGCAAGGAAAGTTGTACACTTGCCACCGCTTCCACCATAGCACATCTGCATCTGTGAGCCTGACTGCCAGTTCCAAAATCTCTGTTGAGGGACAGGCTGCAGCACTTGATCGTCCGGCTTCATGTTTCAGAAGAAGTTACAGGCTTTGCTTTCTAGGAACTGCCATGCTCCCTGTGAGCAGCAGTGTCATTTCTGCTCCCTTTCTTGCTACCAGCACGGGAGCTGGGAGAAGATGACTTGTGGCTGGTTGCTCGGGGGCCTAACAGGCCATGACTGCTCTGTGCCCGCAACACTCGCTGGGAGCACTTTCTGCAATATCTCAAACTGACAGTTACTTGCTTGTCTCAGGGGTTTTAAATCCTACCCTCAATATGCCAAGTTCAGTCTCACTCCTCAGGTTGAGGCTGTCGCCATGTCTGTACACGCATTTTTGAGTCTCTCAGACCTCAGCCATCACGACTGTGAAGCAGTCTGCTCTCAAGCAAACCATGTATGATGGTCACCTCCTCCATCCTAATTCCTTAAGGCTTCGTTTTGCTGACTGGATGATAATCATAACCGGTGGTAGCAATCCCAATAGGTTTACACATAAGCTATCCTAAAGCACTTATCTAGGGGGATGACAGTCAGACATGACCTTTTCAGAAGCTGTTTACCTGGCTAGTTTTTACAGACTTTCGTATATATTGCAAAGTACGGGCCCAGTCTGGCAAGCATTTATTTACAGGTGATTTTACCCACTTGTTTGTTAATAGAGCAATTGTGTTTCTTTTACAAGCACCAAATATCCTGCATAAAGAAAGACATTGAGTTTTTCATTGTTGTTGTTTATGCTTCTCACTAAAAAGTTTAATATGTAATTTTTCCATGTCATGCTGAGTGGATATACGTTTCCCATCTTCTGTTTGGGCAATATCAATAAATAGCGCATTAACTTCTTTAATAACCGATTTTCTATCTTATGTTTTCAGAGGCAACAATATTAAGCTACGATGGAAGTATGTTTATGAAAATACAGCTCCCTGTTGTGATGCACACGGAGGCAGAAGATGTTTCTTTACGGTTCAGGTCTCAGCGAGCTTATGGCATTTTAATGGCAACAACTTCCAGGGAGTCTGCCGATACCCTCCGGTTGGAGTTGGATGCAGGACGAGTTAAACTAACGGTCAACCTAGGTAACAAACTCTTCCTCCAAGAAATTAGCATTTTCTTTGCATTTTTCTTTTTGCTTGCAAACATTTACAAAACAGCCCGTTTTAACATTAAAAGTAAACTGAAGCAATATATAAACACGTCAGTGCAACATTTGCATATGCACACACACACAAACACATGTCCATTATTCGTTTGTTTATTTATTTATTGCATTTTTGTGTTCTTTATTTAGTCTTAACATACTCCATCACAATATTTTTGTACTATCGTGTGCTCTAAAAAGAGAAGACTAGTTCATCAGTGGCTCTTTTAGGCTAAAGTACTTCTCTTCATTGTGAAAGATTGGTCTCCCTCCTCAACTTCTCCATGGTATCAGTTCCACTGTTTAAATAGATAAGCAGAAACAACGTGTATGTGGGTCAGTTCAGTTTTGTATCCACCAACTAATATACAACAGATGTATATATCGAAGAATATCTAGTTTTAATGCTGAAAATGTTTCATTTAAGTATGATTTCCACTGATGGATTGCTTGGTCTCCTTTTTTTAGCCGTCCAATCTATAGTAAACCCATCTTCTCTTTTTTAAACAATTCTGTGGTGGTATTTCTGTAGTATCGAACGATAACACAACCCTTCAATGCCCAAAGACTGCGGCCCTCAGCAAACAGCCATGTGAACACAGGAGGCACAAACCCTTTTACAGAAGAAAAACAAAGAAAAAAAAGAAAGAAAGAAAGAAAGAAAATGGTTTTGTGGTTTGAAATATGATGGATAAAATGTTAGGCTAGCACTTCCTCTAGTTAATTAGTAATAACAATATGAGTAATAATAAAATTGAAGTGCTTTTGCAGTGCTTACAGATGCAAGTCAGGATCTGAAGGAGTACGCTTAGGGAAATGCACATTCAGTGAAGTCAGCCACATTCTCTGGAATGATCTTTTTAAAGAGAAGTGTAGCTATAACCCCGTTATTAAGTAATCGCAGATAAGACGATTCCCAGAAAGCGTGCAAAATCCCACCTCCCTTTCGGCTCCACGAGCCAACACCGCTGCCTGCACGCCGTCCCGGCGCTCTGCTCTGGCAGCGCGGTGTCCCCGCGTCCTCCTCTCCCGCAGCGCCCCCTAGTGTCGCGCCGGGCTCCTGCGGCGAGCGGCAGCGGCGGCGGTGGCTTCTGTACCAGGGGGTGTGCGGCGGCTGCTCCTTGGCTGTTTGCGACCACTTTTCTGATGCGGTTGACGACACATGGCAAACTCAGCTATATGGCAACAAAATCTAGGTTTAATGGTGTATCTGTTCCTCAAAGGTATAGAGTGGGAGTAGATGTACGAACCAAGTAGGCTGGTGTAGATGTTTATTTTTTTAATGTGTTAATAAAGGCAACCAGCACAGTACAGGTTAGGTCATTTTCTTTATATATAAAATAACCCACTTCTTTCAATTTTTGCCTGCTTAAATAGTTGAAGAAATCCATGCATTAATAATACAATTTCTTCTTGCCCTTCCCACCATCTCACCCTCTCTTCTACTTTTTTATTATTATTATTTTTTAAGGAAATAGTCTGAAAATAGTGTTTTCCAATTATCAGTTTTACAGACATGATCATTTTCTCCTTAACATAGCTATAAATGCACTCATTTGCCATTTACTAATTCTATACTTAAAAAGAAAGAAAGAAAGAAACCAGAGATGTGCAAAGCCCTGTTTGTAGGCCTGGGAAATTGGCTTTTCAGTTTGCTATTCAGTTGTAGTTCAGCCTTTGAGGTATATTATACAAGAGCAGTCCAAGGTGTCTGACTGAGGCCTGGCTTGCTCTATAACCCATTGTGACGGAGCACTTTCTAATTGCACTGAGAGAAATTACCTGTTCTTTCACAGATGGGGAAAAGGTTGCAGCCTGCCTCAATTAAGCATCTTTGACATTTAATCCGAATTTTTCACTTAGATTTGTCACCATGTAGCTTTGTTTGAAATTGGCCATTTTTACCCTATTTGTCGTTTCTATTTATAAAGATTTATCGCAGTATATCTGGGTTATAACAGTATGTAAAGACTGATGATATGGAGTGGCCATTTTTGCATGTGTCTGTCCCCGGAAGGGTGGACTGTGATTTTATTGGATGTCTGCAGCTATTACCTTGAAGGATAAATTTTCATTTTTCATCTATTCTTCCCCATCTAGACTGTATCAGGATTAACTGTAATTCCAGTAAGTGCCTATTCAAACTTTTTAAAATGTTATTCCACCATTATAAAATATGCAAACTAGATGAAAGTGATTATGGACAGTTTGCAAGTGCTTGATAATTTATTAATGAAATGTGATGATTAATTATCGATGTGTAAAAAGTCATCATATACTCTAGTGTGCATTTTTTGTCCTTCCTATAGAACTTCTAATTGGAATGTTAACAAAGGAGTGATTATACAGGCTGTAAATATATGAAGTAAATTCTACATATATGACGCAGTATCTACCTGTAGCACTGTATTCTCCTATCCAGGCTATTTTACTGACAGCATCTTATCAAACTTCTAACATTTCTGATAAGCTGTCATATCTTTTCCCTCTGGTCCTCCCTCTAGTTCTCTTGACATTTTACCTTCAATCTATGGTGAGAATGTAAGAACATAATTGTACACAGTATGAGAATTTTTATTTCATAATCTTCCTAGACAATTAACTGTATTAACTGTCTGCTTGTGAAACAATTGGCTTTACTAAGCCATTGCTTTTTGAGAACACAATATATTACAGTAAGGATATGATTAAGTCTGGGAATAGTTGCATTTCTATGATGATTTTTTACACAGTAATCATGTAAGAAACTTTAAATTGAACATTTTTTCTCTGTGATATGCATGTTTATGAAACAGAGGGAAACAATTGCCAGATGAATGGACTAAATTTTAACTTCTCTGATATTATTTGGATTAAGAGGCTATATTCTGAAAGGAGAAAAAGGACTGTGATTTTATTTTGAGTCTATGGAATTCCTGAATGGTGTCAACAAAAGTATTGATAGTAAGTATGGTAGATTTGAGTTTTGGGTTGTTTTTTCTTTCCCTTCCCAACAGGTTTTGCAGGCCAAGGATTGGCTTTATGGAAATAAAAACAAAACTAAACCATAAACTTTGAAGTTAGAATTTGTAGTGTAAATAGTTTCCCAAAAGTCGTCAAAATAACCTCCCCTAATAGCTTTATAGTCCTCAAATTAAAATAGGAGTTGCATTAAATTGGATTAAAAAGAAAAATTCTCTTGGGGCAGGTTTTTAAGCTGAACCATGCTTAAATCCAGACAGACTTTTCAATACAGTAAATGTTTGCATGACCAAGGCATGAAGATAACTTCATTGTATAAAGGTTAAAAAACGTTGTGATTCTTTTAAACTGTTCAGTTACAAAGGTGAATACGTCCATTAACGTCCACTAAGATCGTGAAAACATTTTGTTGGTGTCAGTTGTAGGACAATTATTTTTCTCTGGATCGAGTCCCAGTTGGAAGAAAAATTCAAAGTATAAGGCAAACAGCTTTTTAAACAGAGACTTAATGAGTTGGCCTGCTGCTACTAAATTTTTTTTTTTTCCATAGCAAATGCAATAATTCTTGTTCCTTAAATTCTTTAATAAAATCAGAAAATTATTTTGAAAAGGGATAACAGGGAAAAAAAAATGCTGGTAGACTCACAACACAATAAATCAATAGATTAGTAGATGTTTGGGTTTTACTTCTAAATCTCTCTTGAACAAAATGAGGTTTCATGAAAGTAAATTAAAATGTTTTGCAAGATACATTTTCAAGTAAATTTTTGATCAAAAGAGAGCCTGAAAATACAAAGTAATACCCATCCCATTAGAGGACTGCAAAAAGCAGTGATATGTTTACTACATTGAATTAGCAGTTACAAAATCTTCTTGGTCTCATACAAAAGCAGCAGAACTTCTCTGCAAAACATCCTTGGTATCAAATACTCATAAACTACCTTTCTTTACAGTTCGTTCATAGCGTTTTTGTTATTAGAAATGGACTTTCATGGTTAGTTCCATCTCCATTTATTGCTTGTGTACTGAACAGATTTCCGTAAGCTTTCGGTACCTGTCATGGTAAGTACTGCAATACTTTCTACCAGCA
Source organism: Gallus gallus (assembly GCF_016699485.2). NCBI lineage: Eukaryota > Metazoa > Chordata > Aves > Galliformes > Phasianidae > Gallus > Gallus gallus. Next base: position 7,019,113 of record NC_052534.1, read on the forward strand.
TTCATTGTAGTTCTTTGACAAACAGGTAACATTTCATAAGCAGTTTCTGTGCTTTCATTCTGGGGTTATGAAGAATTATTGCTCTCAGCAGTCCTTAGGAGATGCTTTCTTATTAGACAATGTATTGGATTTCAGTGGACTACACAATTTCTTTTAAAGTAGTATTCAGAATTTGAGCCTCTTATTTTGTTATAATCTACAATAATTCAATAATTCAAGCTCTTTGTGGGTTTCAGTCCACTGAGAAGTGGATGTGTATCAATCCTGATTTGATGTTGATAGAAATAAACCTGTTTCTCACATTTAGGGTAGCTGTTCTCAGATTTTTACTTTCCTGATGCTTAGAAATCTTAATGTAATTTCACTAGTGGGAATGAAATAACGTTTTTTATAACTATAGTAGCAATCATACAGCTATGATCAGAATGACATTTTCTGGTGTCAACTTGAAGAAAAAGCCTAACAAATCAATCAAAAACTAGTATTTTGACCGGGAGACAAAAAGGAAGAAAAAGAATGTAAGCGCCTTGTTTCCTACAGTAATATGCATAACTAGTGAATAAGTGTTGCACCTTCTTTTCTCCCTTGAGTGTAGCCTGAAACCTATCTTTTGCTCACTGCAGATCAAGTGAGCAGCACTGTTGGCTGGTCAGAGCTCAGATTATGGTAACCATTTGCTCTACACTTTGTCACGATTTCACCTTTAGCTAACGTCATATGTTGCAGAAGAGGTGGCATTTTGTGGTTTTCCTTATATGAAATAAAGACTTTTTTTAAAAAAAAAATCAGAATATTAATAATATATCAAGTTACTACTAAGCTTGTGTCTGTTCAAAAACATTATGGAGACTGTTCGTGTCATGACAATTTTGAGGACCTGAATAGCATTAATACAGTCAAACTTTTTTATTTGGTGCTACTTTAAAATAATGATATCTTTATAAAGCCTGGAAACACTCAAAATTCCAATTAGAAAATACCATTCCTGAAATGCTGATTTTGTTCACCCTTAAATCATTTCGGTGTGTTCTTCAGACATTCAAGTTTACAAAATAAAATTGTCAATAAAATGAAATAAACAGTCCTCTTAAACTGCAATAAATGACATAAACATTTATGTCAGTGTTAAGACCAACATCAGAAGGAAAATGTACAAAACTGGCAACTATTGTTTCAGGTTTTGATTTCAAACATTCATTTATATGTAAGACAGAGGCGAGTGATGTTGGTTCAAATAACACAAATCCTTCTCATGTAGGATTGCTTGGCTCTAGGTGTTCCGTACAAATAATTCTAAGTTGATTACTGTACAGCTCTTATATAAAAAACTAATGAGCTAATCCTTAAAAACTACCCACAGAGAAATGCTTAAAAGACCATATATTTCTCCCTTGTTGAGAGAGAAGTAGTTTCTATTCAACTTTGAGAGACAAACACTGCGTAATACAATGCTTATTTAGATATTCAACATTTATTTAAATATTCAAATCTTAAGTTAACTTTATTACACCTAATAGAATGCTCACTTTTCTCCTATTTTTTTCCTATTGGATGCTGAAAGATTGTTCAACTAATACCATGCATATTGCAGGGCAACTACAGTACCAGTTCACTGCTACACAGCTTTTCTTCTGTAGGCTATGGGAGTAATCCCATGAATTTCTACTTATACTCAAATGCCGGTCTGTTGTTATAGATGACTAAGAATGGCAGAACACTGAGAAACAGAGCAGTGAGAACTTTGGCAGAATACGTATAAATATAATAAAATACTCCAGGGAAAGTACCATCTTGCTTTGCTAACTGGGTGTCTGCCTCTCCAAATTAAGAGCAATTGCCTGAGCTTTGAGACCTTTCTCTCTGGTAAAGTGCCCCTTCACTTGCTGAGTTTGTTTGCACTCCTCCTCCTGCCTACATAGTAACTATCCATTCTCCATGTCCTTTATTTTTTTTTCCATTTTATTTAGTTATTTTCTCACTCCATTTCTGTTTTTCCCTGTGGTCCTCTCTGGTTTCTTTCATTTGGACCATCTTTTCTGTACTTCAGTATTCTGCAGATGTGCAAACTACATATGGTTAAATTGTTCTGGAATACGTACCTTCTGTTACTGTGCTTTTTTCCTGTAAAGACAGCCTACAAAACCAATGCATGTCAAGGACCTACGTTAGGTTATCCACAAAGAACAGGAGAATTATGCGTTGAAAAGCCAACAACAGTGTTTAAGTGCAGCATATTTTCAGGCTACACATAGGTTTGGAGAAGTGAGAAGTCTTTAAATGAATGCCCTACAGCCTTTTGAAAGCTAATGCTTGTAAGAATGCTTTTGGTAGCAAAGTCGGGAGTCTTCAGCTGTGCTCTTTTGGCTATTACAAATTCAATTTCGATCAACAAATCACTGATAAAATTCCGTGCATTAACTTCTCACTCTCTGGTGACAAGAATGACTAGAATATGTTATTTCTTCCTTTCTTGTTGTCTTTGGCAGTGGAAAATCATTAAAACGATGCAACATTGTAGCTGCCTTTAAAATACAAGATTTTGTAATTGGTCTGTTTACTTATACAGTGCCTTCAAATTTTATCAGATGGTTTTGATCTTTCTTTGTCATTCAGTATTGTTGGCAGCATGCTAAAATATGCAAAAGATCTTTACCAGAGAGGCTACGCAGCATATCAATGGAGCACTTTCAATCTGAGTTCAATCAGGTATTCTCCTCTGTTTGGGGCATGACAATACTTTGCAGATTAGAAGACATAAAAAGGAAAACTATGTCTTCACTTACAGCCAGTCTCACTGGAGTATTTAGTTCCTCATCCTGAATCTCTGCTAATCCCATCCTGTTTGTATGTTTTCATCACTGTGTGAACTGAGGCTGAAAACAACTAGGTCAGGGAAAAAAACTTTGGAAACAAAGTTGCCTGAGAAACCACAGTCAAGTGGAGTAGAACAGTTATGGGACAGCCCATAGTTTATGCAGGCAGGCATAGAAGCCTGTTAAAAGAATCTTCTGGTTCCTTGTTCTCTGTAAATACAAGGTGAAGATGCCATACAGTTTATGCCGGGTATGATTTACTTCCTGGAGATACGATAGTACAGTCAGTGCCCTCTTCCCATGATCTTTCTGCTCACTTTTGGAGTAAAGCAGTGGCTGTTTCCTCACACTTGTAAACTGGTTATGCTTCCAGTCTATGTGAAGGACAGCAGTATTGCTTATGTCTGTGCTGCCTAGAAAAGCTTCATTTGTGTTTGCTTTTTCTTAACTAGCAGAAGTGGAAATTGCTGTTGGTCTTCTAGCAGACTGCCAATAAAATACAATTTCAGGTTCCTTTACTAGAAAATAGGTGTTTTTCTTTTCATGTGTATGTTTTTTTTTTCTTTGTCTTCATTCTCTTATCTATTCTCTTTCTCTCCTGTTAAGACCTACATTCTGGCTAGGGCACTTTAAATATATAATTAATTTAAAAGAATCCTCAGTAATTCAAGTATATAATATGAGCATATGTGTGGCTTTCTTAAAGCACAGTTGTGTGCTCTGTAATAGCTCAAAACAGTAAAAAAGTCAGCAGTAAAAAACTAAAGATAAGGTTATTTATGTGAATTTGAAAATTACTAGAATATGGTATAGAATACTCACCCTAACTACAAGCTGAAAAACTAATTAGATATGAGATTCAGACTTGCTCTTTAGCTCTACCGTGTGAATATTTTCAGAAACTTAAAGTTTTTGCTAAAAAAAGTATCATACTTTCCAGTTGTGATATTTCAGCATACCATTCAATTTTACAAGGTTGGATAGAAATAATTTCCAATTTTGTGTGTATGTTGGGCAACATGAGCCACAACTGTGGTGTGGATATATTTCAGTTGGCCCTTAGAACATTAACACGCTCCCAAAATATAATCAGTAGAGCCCAAGGGCGTGATCTGAAGTTCACTGAAGTTGCTCTCTCTGAAACTTGAACCTGAACCCTTAAAAGGGGGATAGGGAGCAAGAGATAGTATGACAAGGGAATGGGAAATCAAAATGCTTCAAGCATATAGCAGACCATTTTACCAGCTGGTACAAAGCAATCTTTGGGATGTGTGAGATCTATATTAATAGATGTAATAGAATTAATAAATCCAGATTTATATGAAAGGAGTTATCTTTAATACTAGCCCTATCAGACCTTTCATAAAAAAAAACCTTTTCTGCTGTAAACTCAACCTTTCCACTGTTCTTATGGGAAGAATCATTGGAAAGCAAGCTTTTAATGAATAGCAGGTCCAACATTTCTCTTATTCTACTTCTGAGAATTTCTTATGCAGCATATGAAAGGAAGAAAACTTAATCACATTTCAGGATTGGTGATTTAAATTAACCTCCCAATTTTTTGTCATGACAGAAGGTGTGCATTATAATCCATTCTCAGAGGCATAGTGAACAGTAATGTTCTCTTCAGGAGTACTGTTGCTATTATAGAATCATAGACTTACTTAGCTTGGAAAAGACCTTCAAGATCTCCAAGTTCAACCATAAGCCTACCAAGAGCAATCACTAAACCATGTCCTTTATTTAATGCTTTTTTTTTCTGGAGAAGAATATATAAAAGCTCACGTAATGTCAGGCAGATGTTAATAAACTGGTCTGTGGTGGCAGTCAACTCACAGTAAAGCTATGCTATTCATGGTCCCACAGGAATCTCTACTAGCATGTAAATGACTGGGCAAAGAGGAGGAAAGCTTAAGCAACCTAGTCTGGAGGGAGGTGTCCCTGCATATAGCAGGGGGTTGGAACTAGATGATCTTCAACGTCCTTTCCAACCCAAACCATTCTATGTTTCTACTGTTCTGTTTGCAGATGTGATTAGATACAATAGGAAAATAATAATAATTTTAAAAGCTGCACATAAGCGTTTTCTGAAGGGTTTCAGAATTCTGAATGACCAGATAGTAAACCAGTAGGTAGAATTCAATGTTAGTATGTACAACGTAATTCTAGAAAAGGTAACCTTAGTGGTTAGAACAGATTCTGTTAGCACTGGGCTGACAAAATTGTGCAGTCATTGTAAATGGCCTTTGTAAAAAAGCCCAGTGCTCAGAACTGACCAGAAGTCCCAAAGGATGTTAGTAACTACAGGAAAAGGGGGTAAGACCAGGTGGGAAAGCAGTTTCAGGCTACTGTGCAGTCATTGTGCATGTCTTGAATGCTGTGCGCGTTTTTAGTTTCTGCTTCACATGAGAAACTCAGATGAGAAAAATACAGAGTATCGGAACAAGGAGATTTCCAAGTATGGATGACTTATGTACATTGAGAGGCCTAGACTAGCTAGGAAAAATGTATTTTTGTAAAGATATGACTATGCAGCTAAGAAAAAAAAAAAAAACCTCAAGAAGTTAATTAGTATGAAATTGAAATACATAAAAACTTCATGTGGTAAGGCAGTTAGTGTAGCTCAAGAAAAGTATGAGATGATAGTCACTAGAATCTGTAACTTTTAGGCTAGTAATTACTATACAGTGGCAATTCAGTGGCCAAGCTTTTATTAGCCACTAATTGAAAGTTAGTACTACAGAAAGTGTAGCTGGACTTCTGGTCTCATCTGGCAAAAGCACTTTTGTGTCCTTAACAGTATTTAATGGAAAAATAGTTGCCAGTGAAAGGAAGACTTGCATTCCATCTCTCCAAACTTTGTAATCAGATTCTGTGAAAATTAAACTATTGCCACACAGATGGCAGTGGACGACACGAGTGAATATTTCAGTAAATTCTAGAAGAGAAAAAAAAAAAAAAAGATAAAAAAAGATAAAAATCCAGGCTACTTACAGTTAAAACCAGTCCAATAATTAAGATAAATCATTGATGAGTTCTGCTTTGTATGCACCTAACATTGTGAATATCTTTTTTAACTTAATGCCAAAAGCTCTTCAGCAGGAAATTCTGGTCTTCAGCTCTTTTAAAAGAAAATCATTGTTAGTATTCAGTATTAAGGCAAAATAACTGTAACTCAGCAGTGCACAGTTGATGAAGCTTCTAACTTTAAATGTAGATTGAAAATGCTATCAGATTTCATCTATAAATACCTTTATTCATTTTTCACTTTGTTGCTTAGAACTCTTTCGAAAGAATAATGCTGTTGTGATGCTAATTTATTAACGCCTTTGTGGAAAACGTTTAAATATGCTTACAAATTGCAATTCTGTGGAAAAATACTGCAGTCTTACTGTTATTGGATTACAGTTTTTCCAGTTAATAAAATCTTGGAGTTTTTTTCCAAATAAATCTGCCTAAAATATGCTAAAATCATTAATATTTTAGTTCACAAATCAATTAAGTATATTAATAATATGCTTGGGGCTTTTTTCCAAATGGACTACCTTTGTGAATCAGTTCTGCAGTGCTCATCTGCAGTGCTCATCTCCAGTACTTTCCAAGGAAAACCAAACAAATTGCCATCTCTCTGCAGGTAGACACTGGTTTTCTGATGAGTACATCACACGTTCACAGCTATAGTGCATAGTTGGGAAGAATTTATCTAATGACTGGGTGGGTTTTTTTTCTTTTTTTTAAACAAAATGAATACATTACAGATGCAGGTAAGAGATAAATAAAAGATCATCTACTAGAATTAGAAGGAATTAGACTTGAATGGGATGTTTGGTTAGCACTAACACAATTGTTGAGCATTGCAGTAGGTCTAGAGTACGGTAAGGTGAATTGCCAAGTTTGCTTCTCTCATTAATTAATGTTATGAATAGAACAGTGAGATATTATTAAATGTGCTATTGACTGCAGTGGAAATCAGATCAGATTGTATTTCTCAGTTTGATTGATTAAAAGAACAGAGCTGCATAGGGAAAATTTGACTACCTCCTGCTCAAAGAAGAAAAAAGTAGTTACCAAATAGAAATTTAGCTTACATTAAGATGATTTCGATACATTACTATTGCTGGAAGTCTGACATAAATCTCTGGTAAGCAATCGTTTTACTCTATCAACATTAAGATCTATGAGATCTGATTACAGAAAGTGATAAAAAAGTGCACATGCAGAGAGCCTTCGTCTTTTTGTGTGTAGTGCTGTAATGCAGAAGTAGAGTTCTCTGCCTATCTGTCTAAATAAAAGTTTTCAGGACTCAGTTTCTGTGCCATCTGTGGCATTTTGATGGCCAGTTCTTTATTTCACCTGCAGAAAATATCATGTAAGTATGTATTAGCTTTAGTTGTATGACTATTTTGAAAATATGGGTTATTTTATCATTGCTTCACCACTCTGCAGTCATCATTGCATAAGTTTAACCTTGATGAAGAAGTTTAGCAAGCACTTAGCTACAGTATTACTCTTCATTAATGTTACAAGAACAGTAATTCATTTTTCAATGTGCTTTACTGAAGAGCTAATAGTAATAAAAGCATCTACCTAGTGCATGTCACTGATGAGCAGTTTCCTATATTAAGAACACTTATGCTGTATCTAGCACATTTTGCCTTTGTGTCCATTAAAGTGCATGAAACATCTATCATAACATTTTAAGCACTCAGTAGCTTATTACTGGAACCACATAACTGCTTACTTATTATCTCTTCTTGACAATGACTTTAACAAATTATATTCAGGTAATTGTTAAAATTTCCATCCAAGCACATTTCTTTTTTCGGATGTCATGTCAAGAGGTTAATTTATGCTCCCTTACAGCTAATTTCTAGGCCTCAATCCATCAGACAAGTCTCTTCAAAGGAGATATTACTCTGTTGAGTTGAGACATCGAGATAAAGTTGGCTTTCTGAAATGCAGTCCCCTTTGGGAAGCGCGCAAAGAATTCTGCAGCAGTTATTTGTCTAGGCAGTACTGAAGCAACAAGGCACAAGATGAAGACCAAGACGTGGAATGAGAAAAAGCTATTAAAGAAAAAAGGGAGCTGTGGTTAACATAGCTAATACTATTTCTTTTCTTTCTTTTTTCTATCTTTTTTGTATTATTACTCATTCATTTTGCATTCTGTAAGATTTTCCTCTGAGGACTGAAGTATATGTATATGGAAATAACTTTTCTATAGTTAGAAGTTATCTGTCATTCTCTGTCTCTGCACTCTTTAAGCCTTTTCTTACGAATAGTAAAATCTGTCTGGAAAAGAATGATCAAAGAGGTAAGTCTACAATTCCATCTTTCACTCATGTGCCATGAGCTGTTTATGGATGACCTGTGGAAATCAGATCAGAAATGAAGAATACAAAGCACAGACAGCATGCTTACAGCATCTAAGGAATTCTATTATAGAAGTGAAACTGGAGGTATATGTGAAGATTACCCACTGAATTTTTGTTGTGCTTACCACTATACTATGAATGGTTCATGCAGCTTTTCTACGTAAAATTACAGCAAATTTGAAAGCAATTTCCTAGGAAAGAAAAAATGTAGTTGTACATACCACCAGTTATCAGAGGAGGAAGTTTTCTTGCAGCTCCAGTTAATGTTTTGCAGATGACAGACTTGGAAAGTCTGTTGACAAGCTAATCAGCTATGAATAAAACAGCATTAGCTAGAAAAGACTACAGTATGGATTCTTGATTTCATGAAATGACATAAATTAAGATACAGAGAGTGCTTTAAGAAACTGCAAGTAGTAACTTTTGTCAAGAAACTGACTTGGGTTTTCTTTTCAATAATAAAACTGTCATTCACTGACACTGCACACAATTCTTAAGAGATAACAAATGCCAAAAAAACATTTGCAATATTCTCTCAACGTTGAAATCAATTCCATCTACTCAATTGTAAAAGTAGTGTTCTTGTGCTTTAGTTTTGTACTGCAGTGCAAGAGAAAGAGCAAAAAAACAGCCCAGAGATAAATGACTGCAAAAAAGTGCTTGACTGTGTACCTTGTTAGAATGCAAATGCTTGACCAGCCATAACTGCAAAATGAAATTCTAAAACAGTTGCAAATGCACAGTGAAAAAGTAAAACCAAAGGTCACTACTGTACGTGTCACAGTCAACTAAAGCTTCAGTTGGCCACCTTACGTACGTGTCTCGGAAACTAATAGGTGCAGCTAAAGTGCAACATGAAATACTTGATAAAGAATGCAGCTTAGTGTTACCAAAAAAAAAGGCCTCATTTATAGGAAAGAAACATACATTGATTTTCTGAGTAAGAAAGCTGGAAGAGTTGCTGTGAATTTTCTTCTAATACAATGCCACAGACAGTTCAGTGTTTTTGTTCCCAACAAAATCTTTATTGGACTAAGTATCTACTATTTTTGTACATCTTATTCTGGGCTCAAGAATCCTGAAAAAGTACGTCTGAAAAATCCTATTTGTGTAGGGAAGGGGAGTTCCCTGCTAATTATTATTCAGATTTGTTTCTTACAGGTATTACACTGCAGTGAGGGCACTTCACAGGGACCACACGCAGAGCTAGAAATGACACGACAGTAGTAATGAATTTCTATATACAAATAAGCAAAAGTGTTTTTGCAAATATTTTGTGATATAGTTTAGGAACGTTCAGGAAAATGAAGGCTAAAACTTGTATGTCTTGAGTTGTATAAGCTTGAAAAATCAGAGACCAATCCTATACCCATCAAAGTCAGTGGAGGCTGTTGTTTATAGAACTGAGATCACCTTCTGTATTCATCTATATCTAATTTCTGAAAATAATCTAAAATGTCCATTTTGAATGTTACTTACATTAATCCCAATTACATAGAATAGGCATAGAATCCATGAGTAAGCAGTCTTAAGAAATTTTGTTTTTTGATCCATGATGATTATAAGGACACTTAAAAACATTTAAGATAAAAGCAACCGCAAATATTTAAACAGTATTCTCTTTACACTTAAATAGGCAAAATGTTATAAAGTAGCATTTCTATTTAAAAAAAATACAAAAAAAACAAACACAAAATGAGTATGAGATTTAATTATTACATAGCTTATAATAGCTGTGCCTTGGGATGAAGACACCTGTAAATAAAGAGGAGCTTATTCTTAAAATAAAGTCACAGTCCATTTGTTTTTTCCTTCTGCTTATTCTAAAAATACCATGTTTAAGATATAGTGGTAAAATGAAATATCTAAGTTTTTTTTGTTGTTGTTATTTTCATTTTTGCCTAAGCATAAAGGTATTGTTGTTTATTAAAAAAAAAAAAAAAAGGTAAATTGTTGAGAAGCATACTTACACTGTACTATCTTTTAAAATGTACTTCAGAGTTTTGACACTCGTGGCTTGATATAAATGGGCACAGTCAATATCAAAATTAGAAAGGCTTTCTGATGAAAGCTCTTTCCTCTTCCCAGTTGTCTGTGATAACATCACCAAAATACCCCACATATTCCAATTCTCAGAAAAAAAAAAATCAAGTCCAGTAACATTTTCTGCAAAATCACTGCAAGTTAGGATTTGTTACTCCATTGGTTTTAAGAGGAAAGAAAGAGGCCAGATTTAGCCATAGGGAATAGTAGTAATAGTAGCATACTGCTAATAACGGGTTCCTCCACCATAAGAAAGCACTTAAGGATCTATTATGGGTGACTCTACACACCTGTTCGTAGTATTTAATGCATTTATTAGCAGTTTCATAGATCAGCAAGGGAGAATTGGTGATTAAGGTCCAGAATTTTGAAGTTATTTAGGTAGCTATCTCTCATTGAAATGCTTCTTCCAAGTCAGAATTTCTCCAGGTCTCTGAGGTTGAGATGAAACAGCACAGTTCTTCTAAGAGCTGAGGCCCCATGTTTAAAGTTGTGAAGATGGTTGCTAAGAATAGGAAAGTTGCTAGGTGTTTTGCTCTCCATTGCTTCAAATGCTTAGAGGAATATTCTCACTGTTTCTAGAAACCCAGAACAGGGAATCATCCTACTTTGATTGTCAAGTCAATTTGATTTATTCAGTACCTGTGTATTTCTAGGTGAGTTGTTGCAGTGTCTCTGTCCAGGTTCTTTACGTCCCTTCTTTCCTCAGTGGCTGAACCTTCTGGATGGTTTCTCTCACTGCTGGGTTTAGGTGATGATCTCTCCAGGCTCATCTAACACGGTGTTCTGGGAACTGGGGAGCTGGATGAGAAAACCACTTGTGAAACAGCTGCTTTCCTAACGCACTGCTGTAGCTTAGAGGGAATGAAGCTGAAGATGTTGATTTGAAGGTGTTGAAGTAGTAATTTATTTTGTCAAAGCAAAAGTCTTAAATGTATTAAAATTAATCTTGAAATCTTCCATTTTAGCAGTGGCAATCTAAGGAAAAAAGAAGAAACTATGATTTACTAAAAGCCACACAAGTGGTTTGTGGAAATGGATCTGCTGGATCCCAATTCAAAGTTCTAACATTTAGGTGTGCTTAAAAAAAATTATCATAATTCGAGGCAGGTTATGGCTTTATAGGTTTTTTCTCTAATGCTGCATTATATCTGCAAGTGCACTTTGAATGTACTGCAGATTAAAAAAAAAAAAAAAAAGGAAATAATCTTGAATTGAAGCCTGCTTTAAATTTGCAGTTTTAGCATGGAGTTGTGCGTGGAAGGTTTGCACTCACCTTACCTATAGCAAAGTCAATTGTCAAGTTCTACATGGTATCTGAAAACTTGCCTGAATGTGTTCAACAGTGAGCTGAAAAAGCAAGAACCAAGATCATTGACTTTGCTGTTCTTTTGCCCAGGGCCTTAGGGTATTAATAAAACCTTTAGTACCTTTAGCACGTTTTCTCTGATAGTCGTGATCCTTAGAGAATGGCTCAAAGAGAAACTGCAGTGTTATTAAAAGTCCAGACGCTTAGCTAGCTTCTGGTTTTTAGCCTTTAAAAGATACTCCTATTTCATTATTTCTGAGAAGAGGGAAAATAACTGTCCTTAGGGCTGTTTGTGTTTCACTTACTTAGATGTGACTTACAACATTAGCATTAAAATGCAACTATTTCCCAACAATAAATGTTTTTGAGAACTGTGTTGAGGAATGAGCTAGGTTAGGCATTTTGTAATGCAATAAAAAAATCAGGCTTAACCTCTCAAGTGCTATGAGTTCATATAGCTGTGATTGCAATTTCAAAACTTATTTTTCAAAAGATATATAACCTAATACATACCTGGTTATTAACAAGCAAAGTACACTTCAGATTTTGAACATACGCACGTGTATTCTGTGTCTAACTGATATGGCAGTGAAGTCTGATGCCAAGGAAGATGCCAGGACTTACAGCCCAGGAGTTCACTGCTTTCTGATGTTCCCTTCTCCATCTAGGTGAAATTAAGTAGTGGTTCTAGTACTATTTATAGTGAATAGACTTTCACAAGACAGTGGTTTACCATTAGCATGTTTTCAGCATTCACCAAGAAACCAAGCCTTTAATCAAATAGGACTGTGTATGTTCTGTCCTTCAGATTTGATCCACCGACCATGTAAATACTTGTGTCAACAACAGTTACTATCTCACAGTTCTGAAGACATTAATGGATAGCCCTATCAGAGCCTAAGTTAGAAGCTTCTTGAGGTAATAGATAGACGATATGGGGAGAGGGGAGAATTTTTGACCTTCCTTAGCTTTCTGCATTTCCAGACAAGTGCACATGCAGAAACAGTTTTAATATTATTTCAGTTGCTGAGAATGATGTGAGAAAATCCGTTCTACAACTGGAGTGAAGGCTGATGAAAAATATTAACACCTTTAATCTGCTTTGTTTTAATTTCCAAAATCTCTGGTTTAGTTTTAAAATGTAACAAGAATGCTCTGAAATTTACAATACATTACTTAAATTGCCAAAATTAGTTTTTCCTTTAATAAAGCTATTGTGGGCTGGAACATGGGGATCAAGTAGTGCAGATGTGTTTTGCTTGATGTGATTCAGTGAATGTACTGTTCTTGTGGAATTATCTGTGTCTGGAAGAGAATACAGCTGGCAGAATTTCTTTGGCCTGTGATAAGACTTTTTCTAGTTAATGCCAATTTGTTTTAAATGATAAACTGACACACACCATTGATCTTTAAAGGGCAACTAAATTTTTCTATTAGTAAGAAACATGCATAGTCGAGCAGTTGCTAGATGATGCATGCAGATTTAGTCATTTAAAATACAGTTGATTCACTGTATTAATTGACTTTTTAAATTAAGGTTTGTAAATAGATGGGTCAGAAGACCAGAACTGTTTTTGCAGCCAGCCACCATATAAAGGATAACAAAGATTAAGAGGCTTTCTCCTATTTGTCTGTGTTTCAGCGCCTGGTTCTGGAGGAATCCTTCCCAAATATTTTCCATGTTCCAGGCTTATCCACTTACTCCCTCAAATTCAAAATTAAAGTGCTGCTTGATATTGACTGTTATGACATGCATACTTGTCTGCTAGCAAACTTGGCTGAAACTACTGACGTTTCTTACATTAACCAGTAAACTGATGGAAGTAGTTTTCCTACAACTAACTGAAGTTCAGTAGGTTGGTCTAGCATTCCCAGTATCATACAGCCTGCCTTCCAAGTCTCTAATTAATTAGTCTTTCTTTTGATATTTCATTATTGATACCTACTTTTGACATTAGAATTTAATACTTCAAGCAAGTCTGGTATGTGTTTTGCTGGTGATGGATGGTATCATAGGAGCCAATAAATCCCTTCCTGATTCAAACAAATAGTTTTGGATATGTGAGCTGAACAGGCTCTCCATAAGCTAGTACACAGAACAGAAATCTCCAGAGAATATTTGGAATATTTAGCCCACTGAAAAATTAGGCTTTTCTTTTGGAGGTTAATTCTTCTTTCCAGTAACTGGAAAGGAGCAAAGGCAGCTGGATTTTATTTGAAGTGACAAAACCAAAGTAAGCTAAACTAGAAGTGTATAATTCTCTTCATTGAGTGCCTCAGTAAGGATACAATTTAGGGTGTTTTGGACTTTACATTCAAATGACTATAGAAGTCCTTTTGTCCTCAGACCTGGTTATAGTACTTAGATTCATAATGAATTGCATCATCAAGATTTGTACCTCTATCATCTGGCTGCACGGTCTGCATTTTCCCATGAAGGAAAAAAAAAGTTCCTTGTATTTGTATTAGCCATTACAATATGCTTTTAAATAGATGTGAAGATTTTACTGGTGTGGTGGTCTGTGAGCAAATGTGGGATCTGTAGATGTGCCTTTATCTATTTACTTGCTGTCCACTCACCGTAGTCATACATAAAATCTTGTAGTTATTTAAGCCTTTAAAAAAAAAAATAGATGAATATATATAGAAAGGTGAATAGAGTTCTGGCATAGTAACCATATGAAAAGTTTGTCCTAAATACAGTGCTAACAAGCACAGTTGCTACTTTTATGCAAAAGTACACTCTAAATGGCCAGAAATGCTTTAATTGCATTGTTGCCATCATTCATCATACCTGATTGCGTGTTCTACACGTGAAGGCAATTCACAGGTAGCTCTCATCTGAGTTATTATTCAGTGGGTGATTGCAAAGAAAATAAACTTGGAAAAACATGCATTTAATTTTAGAAGAAAAACATACAATTATCTAACCACTAAAAGGTAATAGACGTATTTGCCTATGTAAGTGTGAACAACCCAGTTGGATTTGATACTCATACACACTGAGGCTCTTTTACATGAATGGGAGAAGATAGAGGGTTGTTAATGTGGGTTGTAATCATAATTTTGTATGCTTTAAGGCCTCTAAGTTCCATGTGAGATAAGGGACATTATGTAGTCCAACTCCTAAAAAGAAGAACAAAAAATGAGCTTGACCAGTAAATGAAGAAGGAGTAACATATTTATAGTAACATTAAATGAACTATTTTATTTCCACTGGGATTTTTAATGATATCAATTAATCATTTTCTGTAAGTCTATTCATTGTCTTCTAAATCTAGTTTTAAACGCCTTCAACTGAAGCCCCCAGTAAGATATAGGATAATAAAAATTTCTCAGATAGCATTACTGAACTACCTCTATATCACTGCATCCAAAAAGAATATTACTTGCTTAAGCTTTATGCAAAACTGGTCTTTCTCTTGTCAAAGAAACAGCATAGTTCAAGTAGTTGATGCTGGTGAGTACGTAAGCATCTCTTTCTGCTGGGTTTGCACCCTTTCCCTAGCCTTGTCCAAATACAGAGGATTAGTCAGGAGCACAGAGAGAAGGCAACATGATATTATTAGAATCTTGCTGCCTTTGCTGTAGCTAGTGTTTTTATTCCAGAAGATATCTTGACAGGCTCAAAATAACATACAATTATACTGTTCTGTGTACAAAAGCAGAGCAATCAAACGTGAATTAAAATAAATGCTGGTAGATGATGTTAAAAAAAGTTTCAGACAAAAAAAAAAAAAAAGTCATGTACACTGAATAACCACATCAAGCTGTTAGTGGCTTTTTTGCTCCATGAAGTCCTGCATTCTGACAGGTTTTGATTTTTGAGAGTGTCCTGTAGTATTCCTGTCTATTAATAAATCCCTTCCATAACAGTTAGCCTATATCAGGTGGAAAGGAATCTGAAAAAGAAATGTGGGAGAGTTTCAGAACCAGTGACATATCCCTTTTTGAAAAAATGTTGATGTAGGGTATAGTCACCTGGAAAGTTTTAGTGGAGTTAATGGCCTGAGTCAGTGCAGCCCTGAAGAGTTACTTCATTATACGCCTTTCATTTTGTTATCATTTAGTAAGTTATAGGAACTGAAAAACATAAAGCAAGGTTTGCCTCTGCCCTGTAAAAAGTTATGTATTAATTGCAGATTAGCTTTCACTTTTGGTCAGTCACTACGTAGGTTGCATATCTCAGGTTTGAGCACAGAAGCTGTGACTGACTGGTTGAGTGCTTGGTCAATCGTCTGTTCATTTCAGCGATAATTCTCAGTCAGGATTTGTCTTTTTCTTTCTCTTCTTGATCAAGAGTGCATAGGACTATTTCCATAACCATTTTCTTCTCAGAGATTTTTCCTTGATCTTAAACATCTTCTCTTTCTTACATATATCTGTATTTCAGTTGTTGCATACCAAACATTAAATTTGTTTCAAAAATGTTTGTTTAACTGCTTACAAAAATAGATTACAAGAAGATATATCCACAGAGTGAAAAAGGAAAGTATGATTTGGTGGCCAGTTAATATGACAAGGTACTGAATATAAATATTTGTATGAATATGTAAGAATCATCTAGATAATAACATAATAGGTGATTTTCTGAGACACCCAAATGAATAAGCATAGGCTGAGGAACTGATGTAGATGAAGAAAATCTTGTCACATGCACATCAACTGCTTACACCTTTCCCCCAAACAATTTTTAATGAAGGAACAGAAATGCAGTGTTTTAAACCCATGCTTAAATTTTCCTCCTCGTTGTGGTAATCCTATTTCTTAAAGGGTTGCTCATGACTGTAAAATGCTTAACTAAATCCATGTTGACTGTGCCTATTTATGACAACCTGATTAATTTATTGTGTGTGTATAATGCATTTATATAGTTAAATTGAGAGTAGAAATGTTTTAACATAGTAGCTCTGTATTTTGAGAATTGCTTATACTTGTTAATTTTCTTGCTTAATATGACTTTTGGTGAGTTTTAACATTTGCCCAGCCAGTCTCTCTTTCTCTCTCTCTGTGAGGTTCACATGTAAAATGATTTAGAGATTGCATAATGACTGTTTGGCATATTCTACAGGCAAAGGTCCAGAAACCCTTTTTGCTGGCTATAACCTCAATGATAATGAGTGGCACACAGTGCGTGTGGTTCGGCGAGGAAAAAGTTTAAAGTTAATGGTGGATGACCAGCAGGCCATGACAGGTAGTATGACATTGTGACTTCGTGTTATCTGGGTGGGGAGGGGAACACAAAGTGAAAATGACAGAAGTAAAATACCTTCATCTGAAGGTAACAAGATGCTTGCTTTCTTTTCTTGAGTAAGATCTACATTGTGCCTCTTGAAATGCTGTTATTATAAGTGTATTATTGCACTTAACATTGATGTTATTCTAGCACTGCTGTTAAAATCAATGAAAACCTCCATGCTGACTTAAACAGGTACTTTTGTACAGTAATTGGAGAAAAATTATTTGATACATCGCTAATGAGAAAGCAAGTAAATACGTTTGCCAAAATACTGTTTAAATTAAGGCTAAACTCTAAGCCGTTGGTGTAAGAGGGAATTTCAGAAATATTTGAAAGATATTTTGTCATGTCTTTAAGACTTGCATTGGCTGTTCTAAATGACTAAGTGCTAGGCAACAGTTTTTTCTCTAACATTAGAATGACAGTTTGATGTGAGGAAAAAGAAAGGCATGAATGCTAGTAGATGTTATAAAAATTTTATTTGTAATTGTGTTTATTTGGTCACAGAAATAATAATAGAGAATGTTGCTTCTGACTTTATTCTGCTTTAAACTCTTACATATGTGTTATTAATAGCATCAGATCTGGCTTCTAGCCCTGATTCCTTGCACAGTACAATGAGCCTAATTTTTGTTTTAGGTGTTTAGTATTTTCCTTTGTTTTCACGTTTAAATAAAATAGATCATTAGTTTTTGGCTTTGTTAAAATGGTAAAAATGTTAATGGTTTTTAAAAGGAAAGCATCTCCTATAGTCCTTTTTCACCCCAAAAGAGCACTCAAGACCATATCACTGCTAGAAGAATAATTGTGGATATGTCCGTGTAGCTGCAAAGATACATTTTCTAGAATCAGATATTACTACTAGACCTTCCAAAGGTGAAGCAAAAATTTATTCTATCTATGTGATGATCCTTTGTATCATTTTCGCAAGAAAGTAAATGGTCTAAATGAGTTATTTCACAGTTTTACATTTTCTTTATGTGAATATAAATATATACTACTGAAGGAACTACATAAAGCATCATAGTGCTGCTTCAACTGGTGACTCAGATAATAAAGTTACTTTAGGAACACTTTCTAGTTAGAGGAAGCTGTTTAGAACTCAGTAAAATACAGTGCCTAAAAGTAAGTGTGAATTTCCTCTGCTGCTTATAGTAGAGTTTTTATTTAAATGTAATGCAGATTTAAAAAAATCGCCAAGAAGTACTCTTTCTGCTTTGAAATCAGTCCCAACTGCTTAGCGCGGCTTTAGAAATTCAAAATATATTTGAGGAATTGTGATGAAAATCGAGTTTTCTATCAAATAAAGTGTAGTCAGTGAAGCAGTAAGCAAAGAATACAGTACAGGACTGTACTTTTTCTTTTTTTTTTTTTAATAATTCTTCGTTGTGGATAAACAGTTAAAATTAGATGTCTCTACACATTAAAGCCAGTGAGTATTTTCACTTCAGTTGCCTCTTAATCAAGAAAAACTTGCCTGAGTATCCAAATTCTGGTACAACATTTGTATCCTTTCCAGATGCCAGTGCACGTATCAGAAGCTGGCCTGTGACTCAGTATCATTCTCAGTTCTTGCCTACATGTGCATAATCCACAAATGTTTAATTCTCTCCACCCAAAGGGAGAAGGTTGTCCCAGTACTTTGCATGGACAAAACCTTCCCAAAATCCCTGCAGGAAGCTATAGGGCCAGTACGTGTCCTCCTTCATCTGTGAGGAGGGGACTGGTGTGAGAGAAGGAGCTATTGGGAATGTGCAAGTCTGGTAACATGGGAGATCTTCTGTTAATACCAAAAGCATTGCATTTTCTTCATGGCAAACTCTTGTTGCCATGCAACCACAGCTTGCTTGCTTTTTCTTTCTTTCTCTCTTCCTTTCTTTCTTTCTCTCTCTTCCTTCCTTTCCTTCCTTTCCTTCCTTTCCTTCCTTTCCTTCCTTTCCTTCCTTTCCTTCCTTTCCTTCCTTTCCTTCCTTTCCTTCCTTTCCTTCCTTTCCTTCCTTTCCTTCTTTCTTTCTAAACACAGTATATTGCCAAAAATAGGTTTTTACTCCCATCTAGTAGATCTTCAAATGTATACAACGCAACTTAACTTTGGAGCTAGGAACTAGGAGCTTTGAATTCCCTAATGGGTTAGTGGAAACATTGCCTTATGACACTGGATTGCTCTTACATTAAGCTGCTTAGAATTTTTCTTCCAATGTCCCAGCAATCAAGCAATCAGAAAGATGTTTAAAATATACCCTGGTAGTTGTTATTATAAATTTACAGTGAATGTAAGAAAAAACTGAGTTCCTGCCCAAAATTCCAGCTTCCTCTCAACATGGACTGTTTTCTTTTTTTTTTTTTTTTTTTTTTATTTCATCTCTTTTCTCATTTAAAAAAGCTTGTCACATCCAGAGTGCTTAAGATGGAAGAGGAGCCATTAAATAATTCAGCTTGACTTTCCGTTTTTCACAGGTTATGAAGTCCTTCCCACTTGTCCATGTATTGGACACTCTTACCAATGACAAATGCATAATTTATGCATGCCTAAACAGTCTTTCATAGTTTAAATGCTTGCAGCACTGATGCACTTAATTTTTTATTTTTATTTTTTTGCTGGAAATGAAAGAGGTCACTATAGTTGGATATTGGGAAGGATACCTAGCTTATGATTATGAAAAGGAATTCACAAGGCCTATTCCATAGCATCACAACAGGTAATGCATTATATGCACCAACCTGACATAAGAACAACACAGAAGGACCCAACTTCTAAGCACAAAGTCTCAAGCAATTTTGTATAACTAAAATGTTAGGAGGAGATCTGGGATGTGAGCCCAGATGTCTGGGAATGTTTTTTATTACTGTGCTGTTGAAAAAAATACATTTAAGGTAGTAGATGTAGAGAGGATACTGTGCTACAGGCCAAAGCTTAGTGGATTTTTGCCATGACATTTATGCAATGCCATCTGAAGTGATATAAGACTGGAATACATAATGTTCCTCCTCTAAAACTTGTTCTTCAGCTCTCTCTGGCTGTGATCCAGTGTACAGCTACTGGCCTTGCAGAAGGTTATACATCTGGCATTTTTCAAGACAGCTTACTGACTGGTTACTGCAAGGAAGAATCCACCTTCAGTAATATATCAGAGGAAAACATATATTTAGAACTGATGTTCAGAAACAAGAACATCAACGAGCTCCTATTGGAGATTAAGATACTGATGGTGTTCAGTGGTATCAGAAAAATTATAAATCGTGTAGAATGCATCCTGATGCTAAGCAAGCTACTTGAAAATATTTAACATAAATTCTTAACTACCTTTGGTTTTGTGTATATGTGCTCTGAAAGGTCTTAAGGTATTATTCACTGTAACTGAAGTGGTTTGTGAATCGGTACCTCTGGGCAAAGCCCAAATATCTATATTTACCTTGCCTTGATAGCTGCCCTCTTCACACAGACACGCACACTCACTTGCTTATAAAAGCTATGAAAGTCTGAGCATGCCAAAGTTTTCTGCACAACTGCCAAACACATCCAGCCCAGGTCAGAGCTCACACTCTCTTGCTCTAGTTCATTCGGTGCAGAGGGAGCTTGGCCATCAGCAATTTGCACTGCAACTGTCAGGACATTATGGAACAACTTTATGCCAGTACATCTTCCAGCTTGTTATTCACTGTCTTTGTACTCCGTGACAGCCACAAAACACCTAAGGATCTGGTAAATCTAGCCCATGGTTTGCAAAAGGTAGATTAAGTGGTAAAGTTGATTAATAATGAAAGCTATTTTGTCGTCATGCTTGCACAATGTGACTATGAATCTGTCCCACTTCTTTAAAACGAACCTGGAAAAAGAATCTATGCTTTCTTAAAAAAGGGAGCTCTTTAGTGGACAAAATTTTGGATGTAGGATAAATTATTTAATAACCAGTTTAAGTACTGATCTGTACACAGAATGCCCTGGCAGCATTGACTGTTGCCTTCTGGTTAGCTATACAGTCTTTTATAGACTGTAGACTTTCTGCTATGCATGACAAAGAAAGACCGAGGGGTACCTTTGAGGTTTGTGGTTTCTCTGATGTAAGCAAATCCCTTGCAGTATTCAGGATAACAACAGACACTTGGATATGCCCTTACTGCAGACCTTCAGGTTTGTGCATCACTTGGGCTGTGACTGCCTCCTCCCTTAGTTTGTCCCCACAATACGAAGCTAATTACTTTCAAGGAAGGCTCTTTCAGGATGGGGTTTTGCAGCAGGCAAGCACTACTGTACCTAGGACTGCTTAAACAGGAATCCTTCCTGCTAAATCATGCCCTTTTAATCAAAGCGTATGGAGTAACATCCCCAAGACTCTTATCCTATTCCACGAAATTCTAGAATTCTTCTGGCTTTTAGATTCACATTTGTGTTCTTAATGTTCTGTTAATTGCTTTTGCTTAGAATAAAACAAATTATCTGATTAACTGTAACCAGAGTGTGGGATTTCATTTTCATTTGGATATAGTGCAGTATTATTGTTCAGTGTAGAAGTATCGCTGTTGGTCTTACCTAAACATAAGAAACTTGGTGGAGAGACTCTCAGATCTTTGCCTGTAGTTCAGATGACTTTAGAAAAATCCTCTTTGGTGTCAGGAATTGACCTGCACAATCTGAAAAGTGTGGAATTTCTGCACGTGCACATGCTTAATCATGAGATGTGCTTTTTGACTTCCTGTTTCAAATGCTAATGTGTGTTTTCTTGTTACTGTTTTAAGGTCAAATGGCTGGTGATCACACACGGCTGGAATTCCACAACATAGAGACTGGAATAATAACAGAACGCCGCTACCTGTCTTCTGTGCCTTCTAATTTCATTGGGCATCTACAGAGCCTTACATTTAATGGCATGGCATACATTGACTTATGTAAAAATGGAGACATCGATTATTGTGAGCTAAATGCAAGATTTGGGTTCAGAAACATCATAGCAGACCCTGTAACCTTTAAAACAAAAGCAAGTTATGTCGCACTGGCCACATTGCAAGCATATACATCTATGCACCTTTTTTTCCAGTTCAAAACCACCTCCCTGGATGGATTGATACTTTATAACAGTGGCGATGGAAATGATTTCATTGTGGTTGAATTAGTAAAAGGGTACGTATGGATTGACATTGACAAAAACAGGCTATTCCAAATATACAGACAGGAGAAAAACAAAGGAAAGTTCTGGATACAAGTCTTTGTCTGACTGAGTAATTCTGACTGATGAATGTTTCCTCGTGTTACCTTTCATGTGCTTTATTGTGACTTTTTCTTTCAGATGAAGCTAGATGCCTGGAAAATATGAAAATATGTAGTAGGTGTAATAATAGCATTTACACCAAAGCTGATAGCCTTCTCGTGTTCTCTCTCTCTATGTATGTATTTGTTGACACAAGGAGTGCTCATTATTTTCCAGAAACTGGGTCTTCATCTCAGCACCTCTAAATTTCTCTGAAATTCTCTGACTTAAGGCGGCTTCCTCATTTGGGGAAGTGTTATCATCCTGTTTTACCACCACTGCTGAGAAGAACAAGGAAGTAGAAAATATTAGGCTAATTAATTAATTAGTTCCCCCTTGGTATGTAAAGAAAAGGAAACTTCCAATTTTTTCTCTTTTCGCAGATATTTACACTATGTGTTTGACTTGGGAAATGGTGCAAATCTCATCAAAGGAAGTTCTAATAAACCTCTCAATGACAACCAGTGGCATAATGTGATGATATCAAGGGATACCAACAATCTCCACACGGTAAAGATTGACACAAAAATCACGACGCAGAGCACAGCAGGAGCCAGAAATTTAGATCTCAAAAGTAAGTACAGTAATTTTTTTTTTTATAAACTATAGTAAGAATCGCTACAGAGTGATAACCTGAACAAGACGTGTATGCATTTTAATACCATATGAAGTATTAAATTTGAAAATAATATGTCCACAGGAGAAGCAGTTTTCTTTGTTGACCTGGCAATGGCAATATAGTAGTAGTAGTCTTGCGTAGTTAAGTACAACTTTAAATGTAGTACATCGTAAGAACACAGAGTGGACCAATATCATACCAAAAGATTTCTAGTGGAATAAAGGAGCTGTAAGGACCTTACAAAGAAAGCCTGACTTTATGTGAACATGAGTTATGTTACTGGCATGCAGAAGCCACAGCCCAATTTATACAGTATGACTACAGAGGTTTAGTGGAACTAATGATCTCCATGTTAGAGGTTTGGAGAATATTTTCACCCGGTTCCCATTGTTCAATATTCCACACAAAGTTTACCTTCCGTTGGGAAAATAAATACAGTGCAGTATACTTTAACAGGCTTTATAAATTTCTTGTTAGGAAAACCAAAATTTTATAGCAGTCAAAGAAAATGTAATATTTCAGAAGCTGGGTTGTTCAAAGTAGACATTAATATTCCATCAAGAGCTTGTCCCTTGCTGAATTTTCTTTTATCTACCTCTGAGTCACAGATAATGAGCTAACCTTAGTAATTATTCTGGATTTTGTGATATTTTGCCCATTTGCTTCACTTGTATGTACTATTAAGACTGTAAGAAAGACTGAAAACTGTGTCTCAATATATCGTAGTTTTCAATAAGAGCTTCTTTATCAGAAATTCTTGGCTTAGAAATTGAAGTTCTTTGGCTCATGCTCCATTCTCAAAATTGTGTATGAAAACTGTGCCATGTTCCTTCTCATTTTTGCATTCCTGCAAACAAATTCAGTGTTTATTTAGTGTAATATTTCTGAGATATTTTGATGTACAGAAATCACACACCTTATCCCTTCACATTTTTGCATCACAAAGTGCTGCTTGTATATATGCACGTGTTAAATCTTTTTTTGCAGTATATTAATTAGACATGACTAGAAAAAATAATTCTGATTTGAACTGATAAACATAGCCATTTTATGCTACAGCTTTTTTAAAAGGAAGGTGATGATTTTGTGTGCGGCTTTGTTCAAAAAAAGTTTGAACAATGTGCTTAATAAAAGCACTAGAGGGCACTGTTATTTCACTAAATGTATTGGCTTGAGCCTTCACAGAGTCCATCAGCTATGATAACCTATGGAATCCAGCATTCTTTTGTTTTCTTTACTTTGAAAATTCTACTTTTGCTTTACGCTTTTGAAGTAAAACTGTATTGATAGCTGATGCATTTTCTAACCTTGAATTTCAGTTGGAAAAAAAGACTGAAGAGTATGAAAAAACATACTTAGAATTGAAGTGAGGAAGGTGAAATGTTTTAGGTGCTGATTTTCTGTAGTTCAGCACTCAGGAAACATGGCTAGTAAAGGAATAACAAACCTGACATTTTCAGACAGTAATGTACAGTTAGCAAACACAGCTCCTCAACCTTCAGCTTTTTACAGTAGCATGTTACGTTTTATTTTTTTTAATGTTCTATTATATTTTGCTCAATCAGATTCAATTCCTTAAATATGACACATCATTTATTGTGACAGTTTTGCCTGTTTTTCTGATACGTGTCCAGCAGGTTGGAAAGGAGAAAAATAATGTCTTTCATTATTGTTTTTCTTCCTCTGCATTCAGTTGAAGTGCTTTCCCATGTTTTTTGTTTGTTTGTTTGTTTGGGGTTTTGTTTTTGTTTTTCTATCTTATGTCTTTTTTTTTTTTTCTCCTCTGTTGTGCTATAAACATTCCATACACTTAACTTTGCCAATAAGAGCAGTCATGGTTAATTCATCGTCCTCTATTATTTTAGCCCTAGCAACAAAGCAAATTTAAATCTGTACTTCCTGCTAGTGACAGCAATCATTCTGTGTAACTGGAGTTTACATGAACAGAAGTATAAATGTGTACAGATAATACAGAATCTCTGCAGCCTTTCTCAGTAACTGTATAGTTACCAGATTTCAAATGCTGAAATCCAAGATAATCCTGGAAAGAATAATCATATATATGCAGATTTAAAAATAAAAAAAATGTACAGTGAACTCAGAGCAAAGACAGATTGTGTTGTGGAGCCTGCACAGGATGCCAGCTGTATGTGAAAGCAGACAGTTGCCATAAAAGCACAGGAGAAAATTTCCACCATACATTTCCTTCTGCGTGCAAGATTTGGCTGATTAATACAGAAAGCCTGTTATTAGAGAAATGGCTTTCCTGCATCACCTCTGACACAGTTTCAGTGGACTGGAGCTGGGTACCTGTGGAAACACACGCACTAAATTCTCCGGCTTAATTACTGCAGTCATTTGATGGATAAATCATAAACTGGAGTAAAATAAATAAATGAGTGTGTCAGTTCCAAGAACTGTGTTGTTTTTATGAGCAGAGAAAAACAGGGAGTTGTACTCGGGTGGATTTCCAGCAGATAACCTACAAAGACAAGTGAGACTTAACAGAAAAGCATTGCATTCAAGCTTGCCAACATGCAGTTACACAGCAAATCTGCTTTCACATATTTCATGAGCCTTTCCCTGTCCTGCTTTCAGCTGGTTAGCATGGCTATGGCATTCAGGGTTTTCACAGACAAGAGATTTTGGGTGGGTGGAGAATTCTCCTTGCTGTTCTCAGTGTTGTGGAGTTACAGTGTAAGAGGACCAGGTAGCCTGAAAGGGGCACAAAAATGCAAGTGAAGTTGGAATTTGACTCATATGTTCTTGTTCCTCACTACTGACAAACAAAAGATGTCTCCTTCATTCAGGCTCTGTGGGTATTGCAACATCTGTAATGTTCTTTCTGCCTGTGGTGTGGGAGACTGGAGTTCTGGAAGTTTTTTTTTCTATAAATACTTGAAGACTCAGGAGGAGGAGGAACATCCTCAAGCATAACTTTGTATCCTCCTAACTTGTAGGCTTTAATCTTCTTTTTGATTCTTTTTAATACAGACACTACTTTAACCCCCCAAACAACTTTTCACCCATTTCAATTAAAATGCAAACATACAAAAAAGAAATACACACAGAATGACTGTCCAGAGAAAATTCAGATATTTTAACATTTTATTTATTTGTAAGTTTGGATGAATAAGTAAAATATCACACTATCAGGAACTGAAAAGTTAAAGAATGCTGTTTACATTTAACAAAAAGTAGTCACGTTTTCAAGGAATTGATAGTTTCAGCACTATCCCATCCTGTTCCAAACTTTGTAGCTATGCTTTATCCTTCAGGATAAACTGTAGTCATCTGAATTGTGATTTTGGGCTATTAATACTTTCTTTTAAAAACAAATTCACCATCACAGAAAATTTCTGCCCAAGTCTACAGTTTTGGTTTGATTTTTGCTGCCTATGCAGTGTTTCACACATTTACAAGAACTGCTGTTCTGAACTGGCATCCATACTTCCATCTTTTCTCACTTTATTCCCTTTCACGTGGCCTTCCCAAATGTCATTTTTTCTAGTGTCCATTATAAATAATATGTTATTCCTATGCTACTGTGTCACTGTATCCTCCAAAATAAATAAATAAAATAAAAACAAATTAAAAACAAAACAAAACACAAAACTATTCATATTAGAGCCCACCTCAGAATCAACACTCATATGTTTAAAAATTTTACCTGGATTTATTTTTGTCTGTTTTATTTTACTTCTTTAGCCCATCATGGTCCTCCAGCTGCCTCTATATCTTTTTAAGATATGACTCCTATTGCTGTATATTTGCCTTTTCATTTGCCCTTTTCTCTTGTGATTTGGAAACAGCCTGTTCTGAAGCCTCTGAAAGAAAAGTTATCACATTATTTTCTGGTGTGACCTCAGAGGTTTCATAGACACCCTGAGATACACTTCCATATATGCAAAGGCTCACTCAGCAATTCATCCATCCTTGTAAACTTTCTGCATAGGCTACTAAATTGTCAATAGATCTATTAGCCTTGTGTATTCATTGATGATTGGTAATAGTGATTTAATCTATCAGTGCTTGCTTTCCCTGTCAAAGCAAATTGCTCAAACCATGCAAAACTGAACTAAATTAGTCTTGATCATAGAGAAGGTTTCTTGTTGCAGTGATGGGAATTGAAATAATTTCAATTTTATGTAATATTTGTCCCTTTTGTCTTATTTTGAGCCTGTTGTTCTTGTTGCTGCATTATGTGTTCTTTTGTGTATTTCAAGGTCTCTATTAATGGTAGCGGTTCTTCATATTTTTATTAACTAAAAATCAAAGCTTTATTAAGAAGAATGGAAAAGTCTTTTACATATAAGCCCAAAATTCTACAAAAGAATGAGTATTAGCGCTTACATTTCTCAAATAAACATGCATGAGTTAATTGTAATGACCTTGCCAGCGGGCTGTGAGCTCCTCATGCAGAAATAACGCTCTGTTTCTAATACAGAACTCCAAGTACTGTCACCAGTAAATAGATCTTCCTAATGTGACCTGTTGGATTAGACAACAGTGAATGCAGCTGTTGTCTTCCCGACAGTGTTGAGAAAGCAACCTCTGTACAGAAGGAAAAATAAGGGACTTAAAACAAAGCTGTTCTTTTTGATTTCCAGTCTAGCGAATATATATGAGCAGATTAATGATTGGTAATTGGATGCCAAAGCTCTGCCAGCTCAGAGAGGGAGCACTGGTTTCCACCAGGCGGAAGGCCTCAGCCTCAGCTCTATGCCCACCACATCTGAGGCCACTTTCCAGACAGAGCTCTGGTGGGGACAGACTGCCCCCAAGTGCTGGGCTGCAGGGTGTGCCCAGCTGTCCTGTTGGTACAGGACAGTGACAGTGAGTGCAGCTGTGGGGATGTGCCTGGATGGAGGAACCACTCTGCTTAGTGGCAGAGCTCTGACAGGAAGGGAGGAGTATCATGGAGTGTGAGAAGGGGACAGGCTGCTGGAATTGCTCCTTGCCTTCCCTGAGACAGGCCCAACAGGCAGATGATATGATCCTTTCTCTGCCTGACTGAGCACCTCAAGGATAAAGGGCAATGGCAACAAGTTCCTGCCCGCAGCAGGCGCCTCTCTTCAGTGACCATTCCATCCCAGGTGTCCTTGTGTAATAGGCATGGGGCTCTGCAAGCGGAACCAAGCTGCACTAAGGATGACAGTTCATCTGGACTGGAGGTGTTGCAAAGGTGAAGTCCACCTATGCCATACATCAAAATAGCTTCTACAAAGGAAAATGATGGGTCGTTGTCCCTTCTGAAGGGAAGGGAAGGTCCAAAATGCAGGCAGGGCCCACTTCATAGGGAAGTCTGCTGCCCACCTTGGGCCTGGGTTAGAGATCTGAAGAGAAAGCTTCCTTTCCTGGTGTGGCCCTCAGGTTATTTTCTGTTATTGGGTTTTTTTTTTTTGTTTGTTTGTTTGGGTAGGCAGTGATGAAGTTTGGAAGTTTGAGGAAACTCAAGAGGAACTTCAGGGCCTTGGGACAACTGGTTAAGGGATTAGGAAAACAGTGTTTTCCTCTATCCTTCCTTTTGCAGGGAATGGTAAGAGCAGAGACAGGAAGAGCCAACTGGGTGGCTGGGCCCAAAGAGTTGTGGTCAAAGCCTGTGTTCCTGCAGCTGTTCTGCATGAAGGTTATTACATTCTATGATTGTGGAGTTTCTTTCAAGCCCTTCTGGAATACTAAGTAAAAGTTGTTCTAGCACTAGTGTAGGAAGCATGTATACTCCTAAAACAAACAAAAGAAAAATCTGAATATTTAGCTTAAATACATCCCACTAACAAAGTTCTGAATTCTTGTTATCTGCAAGTTGTAATTGGAACGCAGTCTCAACTTGCATAAAGTGATAAATTTCTCTCTCCCCAAGCTGTATTCCAAGATACTATACTGGATCTCTGTGGGGCACATTTGTTGAATCCTGACATCCTCCCAAAAGCACAACCTAAATTAGTTTTCAAAGTGTGCTGCCATGGGTATTGTACAGTCCTTCCCATAAATTTTGGAATTCTGACCAAGCAGTTCTCATCTGAGTTTAGAGGTAGTTGTCTGGGTAAAGAGGATGGTAATGTAACAAAAAATGTTTCCCTCTGCAAACCCACATTCAAACTGAGCACATTTAACCTCTGTCAACTTCTTCATAGGTTTATGTGGAGAATGTTGCCTGATGTAGTAGCTAGAGGTTAGAGTTTTGTAGATGCTGCACGTCTCTGATGTCCAGACTACCTGTCGGAGAGCGGAGTTCTTCGCTGCTTTGAAAACAAGCTGTCCAAAGTGCATGTGTTGGCAATTGAAGTAGAGAATCAATAAATGATTTCAGAAGAAGAATTTATCTCGAAAGAGAAATCCAAATACACTGTGGTGTGGAAATCCCTGCTTCATTAGATTTTGTCTATTTTTCAGAATGCATTCAATGTGCAAAAGTGGTCAGAACAGGAAAGAAATGAAAGACAGTTGATGTGCTTGAATATCTCACCTCTGTACCACAACCATCCCCCTCATCTATGAAGTAATTTGTATAGCATCAGTTCTGTGGGAGATGGATTACCACGCACATTTATATGGCAATTAGACTTTATTATTTGTCATTTCACACAAATCACCAACTATCCTCATAGTCCACTGGACAAGGAGACTTTAAATCTGATTATCTCTTTTCTTCAATGCCAGTGCCATTCATCTAGTTTTCTGGGGGATGTGAACAGTGTGGGTGGGACAAAGAGAAATGATTCTATGAAATAAAGTTATTGGGAAACAGAGAATCGTTACTATCGAGAAAATGAAAAATGCTTTTCTGTAGCTATTTCCTGTTTGAGAATATATGTAATTCAAGAAAGGGATTGATGACTTCTAGGGAAATTATAATTTTTAACATGGTGAAATTTGGAATAATGTTCAGACTTAATCACATCCCTTCTGTGTATCTGTTTTTGCCTGTTGAAAACTCATCTGCTAAGGATATGGCTCCTGCTCCCTTTTATATTGTATAGCTTTACTTACCTCTTTTTCAAATGTTTTCTTTAAAGAAGTATGAGTATGTTTGCATAAACATTGAGCTGATTTGAACAGAGCCAGAAAGTGTAGTAGAATTGAAAACTGAGCACCAGGGGGTGAAGAATTTAATTGCAGAACACGTCAGGGAGAGCTTGAGTTATAAAATAGGGTACAGCGAAAGCCTGAGAAGTTTCTAGGCAGATGCGTATTTGTATCAAGTGTGGAAAATCCTAAGTGCAAATATATTAATAGCATGATGGGGTCAGGAGTCTTGGAGAAAGGTAGAATCTATCTCCACTGTGGACCGCTACAGAAGTTAATAGTATGAGAAATTTTTCTTGGTGCACCTATTAACTCTTCAAGTTTTCTTAATCATCTTTTAATCTTCACTGCCTTTGTCTTTTGTCAGTGTGAATTGCAATCCTGTTCTGAAATGAGTAGAAAGAATAAGCAATATCAGCCAAGAAAGGGAATATCTTCAAAGTTCAGTTTTCTTGACGAGTACGTGCAGTACATCCTACATGCCAATAAGGATGACTGAAGAAAACTCACAGTGCCAGCAATTTCAGTGCTTGTGATCTCTTCCCTTTCTCTCATCCCTTCTTCCCTGTTTCACTTTCTCCCTTTTTCCCTTGCCCTTTTCTTTATTTTCTAATACCTTTAATGAAATATTTAGAGCAGATGCTGAAGGCAATGTAGAATTGATCTGAAAAGATCCGTTTCTGTACTTCTTCAGGAAAGAACAACTTGTTAACCCATACATTGTTTTCTCATCTTTGCCTTGCTTGGTTATCAGTAGAGGGATGAGGAAGACAGAAGGCACCATCTGCCACATCATACAACTGCCTCTTGCCCAAAGCATTTGAAAGGATAGATAACAAAAGAGAACCTGGACTAATAGAATAGCCAACCTTTCCTTCATCTGCTGAAAGACAGTCTAAGTATGACAGAGATTGTCAATCCAGCAAGGAAAATATTTGAAAAGCACAATCTTCTTCAAAGCCAAACTAACATATAAACAAACAAAAAATGCATCAAAATCACAACTTTAACCGCAAATCAATACTAAAGCTACAGAATGAACTTGCTGAAGTAAATAAGTGGGCATAATGCACTAAGTTAACATATTCATGTCTTCCCCCAAGTGCTTTGCAAGTGGTAGACAAAATTCAGTAATGCTTGATTCTAGCACCAAACAGGTTTGTGAATGCACAGCAAGTATATAGTATGTACTGTAAAAAGCCATATGCTGGAGCGAATATGCTGCAGGAGATGTGTGGATGCAACATTTAAATCTTTGTCAACTATCCTCCAATTCATAATTTGCACTACTATCATGGCAAGGCTTTTTGATTTATTCAGAAAGGAACAGTTGCATCAACTTTTTTCTTTAAGTATCAAAACCTTTTTTTCTAATATGGAACAAAAGTGAATGTTTAGTGATGATAATGAAATTGGGATGAGACGATCTAGAAACACCACCTCAACCTGTTGCAGTGAGGTGTGCTGGCAACTCTTAGGACGGTGAGTCAAGGACCACTAAGAGAACAGGAGAATGCAACAGGGAAACTCAAGAGGAATACTTCAAAGTAATTAAGGAGTTATTCTCCAAGAAGGTGACAAGGCCAGCTGCCCAGATGAAGTGTCCCTACACCAACGCATACAGCTTGGGAAACAAACAGGAAGAGTTAGAAGCCACTGTGGAACTAGAAAACCATGATGTTGCCATCACTGAAGGCTGGTGGGGTGATTCCCATGACTTGAGTGTGGCTATCAATGGCTACAAGTCATTCAGAGTCAGAATCACTGAGGTTGGGACCTTTTGATAAGCTAGAGAGCAAGTAGAGACCTGTTGGAGAGCATTGAGAGGAGGGCTATGGAAGTGATCCAAGTGATGGAACACCTATCCAACAAGGACAGGCTGAGAGAGCAAGGGCTGTTCACTCTGGAGAAGAGAAGGCTCCATGAGAACAGATGGCAGCCTTTTTCTGTCTAAAGGGAGGCTGTACGAAAGAAGGTGACAGATTGGATATAAGGAAAAGTTTTTTACAATAGGGGTGGTGAGGCACTGGAACAGGTTGCCCAGAAAGGTGGTAGAAGCCCCATACCTGGAGACATTCAAGGTCAGGCTGGACATGGCTCTGAGCATCTGATCTCAGGTCATGAGAATGATTTACTTTCATCTTTCAAGTAACTCAAAAATAATGATGAAATTATGTTGAGGCCCACCTGGAAATTAATTGTGCGACTAAACAAGGTATTACAAAGCAATTTGAATTGATCTTGTAACAGCAAATCATCTGCTTTGTGAAGGGCTTGAGGAGTGAGCACTTTTTTCTTTCCAGATTATGCTTTCCCTATCATATTTCTCAGTCTTTGTAGTGTTCATTCCTCTTTGGTTGCCTGGGGGAAGAAGCTGTTATATACTTGATCATTTTGAAACAGTGTACTTGGAGAAAAGCATGCCTGCCACCTCAGCTTTGCCACAGCCAGCTATTCCTTTGTATTTTCATATGAAGGAATGGCAGGGATGCATGTTGTGCTTGCAGAACCCACCATGTTATGCCAGGGCTATCTATCTCTTTCTGGTATAGTACAGAAGCAGTCTTGTTCTTAGAAATAGTAGTGATTTTGCACAGTGTGACATTAGAAACAAGGCATACAGACTTCTACAGTGAAAGAGAAGAAATGAAGGGAATGGATGAAAGTATCATTCAAAACAACAGAATAAGAAGAGAGATTGTCCACTTTTGGAGAGAGTGATGGATTCCTAAGTGCCTTTGTGCAACCATATAAAAGTACGCAAGCGATGTTGTCATGGATTCTGGAAAAGTCACACCTCAAATCCTTCCAGTGTTTTACTTCTTTTGGTTTTTTGTTTGGTTGTTTGGTTGGTTTTTTTTTAGTTTTTATTCATAAATAGAACCATATTTAAATGACTCATTTCTGTCAAGAAATGAGCACCTGCCACATATGGCAAAACATAAAATTTCAGAAAAGTAAAGCAGCTTGACTTTGATTAAAGTACTGTTTCCTGAGCAGTTTTTATATGTACTCTCCACTAGTGCTAGAAGACAACGGTAGTCCTTAAATTAATAGTTTTTGCTCATCAGCGTATATCCCATAAGGATTCTTGGGTTCAGAGACAAATCAGGAAAAGAGGAAAGTGTATAGAATGACCTCTCAGCAGTGTATGTATCACCATGCAATGTCACTGCTGTTACCTGTTCTGAAAAGATGTACATTAATCTTTTATTAATTCATTTACTAACATCAGATTTGTTCTGTGTTAATTTCATGCGTTCCTCAATGCACAAATCATCTCTAAGTCAGAAAAGAGATAGATGTAAATAGGAGAACACCTGCAGGTATTGTTGATGTTCAGATTTATCTGTAAAAAAAATGTAAACAATAAATAAAACCCATAGAACTCTTCTCTGCCAGAGCATGTGGTGTAAGTGACCAGCAGTATTATTCTCGTGGTTTGTACACAGAGCTCTGGAAGTGTTACCTTCCAGGTGATTGCTCTAGCACAAAGTACACAGGCCAGTGAGTAACACTCTGGCATGCTTATTTTTTTGGCCTCAGAAAAGTGAAGAGACAAAATGATTCTCCTTCCCTGAATAAAATAGGACAGCTCTACGTAATTAGTACTAGTATAAATTAAGAGGAGTTATGAGACTAAGGAGTGTCTGCTTTGGAAGTTTGAAGCTTCTCCAGCAAATCTTAAGCTTCTCCTGATATCCAAAGGAATTTTTGAAGCATTCTGCTCTCTCCCTCGCCCTTTTCTGCTCTGTCTTTATTTGCCAGTTGGCATATTTTATATGTGTTTGTTAATTTCCTTTCTAAATTAATGAAATCTTGTGGAGGGGGGGAGAGGGAAAATGATACCCAGGACTACATAATAGCTAAATTGTAGTTTCAGAACCCTTGGTTAGTGCCGTAATAATGAACGTACCAGTATATTTCTCTCAGTATGTACCTCAGAAAATGGTCATCTGTTGAAAGAAAGAAATAGAATTGCATTTTCGGTTGTGCTTTAACTTCTGAAATGGCCCAATATTTTCAGTGTTAGTAGCATTGCAATACTATTGCATTTAGGCTGTAAATATCTTTGGTAGTATCATGATCTCACACTATTGATCTGATGAATATCTTACTTTGTAATTTGTGTGTAATTCATAAAGGTAACAAGATATGCAACAAGGCATTAATCCTGAAAGCCTTTAATGTGTGACATCCCCAGAAGTAAAGCTGTACTACATAAGAAGTAAATAAGATGGGAAAACCTGAGAATTTTTCTCATAATCTGCTGATTCCTCTTATCTCTTTTAGTGAAATAAATAAACCGTATAAATAACTTATTCTTAAATATTTTCACTTATAACACTTCTGTCTTGCCTGGATTTCTGATGGACTGACTGTTGTTCCTACAAATCTAATTCTTCAATGTGATGAACACAGAAATGAAGAGTGTTAAATTATTAACTGAAATAAAAGCAGCTATGCAAAATGTTTGTGATGGAAAATAGGAAAAAATGCCAAAAGAAATTATGTCTCTGCAAGAAAGCATTATTTGGTGCTATCAGCAGCAGACTCAAATCACACTTGATATTAAATATGAGACAGTTTCAGCTGGTAGGAAATAGTTGGATATAGTTTTAAAACTTCAAATCCAAGAGTCAGTATGGCTGCTTGTATGCTATGTGTTAGTGTAGTGCATTAAACTTCTGTACATACAATAGCTGGTTGGCTATATTCCGCTGTTATATTTTCAGGAGCAAGTATTCTGAGTTCACCTCCATCTTCTGCCACTGTAACCTAAACTTTTTCTGCCCATTCATCAAAACGAATGCTAAATGACTGTACATCACAGTCTCACTTTTCTTGTGGGCTGGATCGTAGGAGTTAGCAGGGGATCAATTTGGAAGTCTGCACTATTAAAGTTTTAATTGTTCAAAGAATAAAAATGGTTGTTATGTCAAGAGTTTTAAAAACAGATTGCACGTGCATCGAGAAGAAGGGAAAAAATTGACCTTTCTAGCACAAATATGACTTTCTATTGTTCTCTGGAGTTTCCTTCTTTTAAGTCTGTTGCAATCAGTTCAGATGAATTGTCTCTATATTCTGAGCTGACAATGACTGAAAGAATAGAACTTCAGAAAACCCGTAAGAGCTTTACTTTCTAAATGTTTCACCTGAGAAAAAGATGATGAACATTTATGATAGGGCGAGAGATTTTAACTTGTTTCCAGTACAGCTGGTTGAAAAATATCAAAGTTTTTCTACTGTGAATGAATTATGTGCTATCTGTAGGAACGCGGGGATCACCATATATTAAGCTGCTATGCCTAACATCACGCTTCTGAGATTTATACTGTATCTTAAAGCTCTAGAGGAAAGCATTATTTTGTTTTTCAAATTATCTATGTGAATAGGGAAAGCTTGAGGTTTCTTAGCATATTATCTGATAACAATTGCTAGGATTTTTGCTTGGATGGGTTATAAGATTAATAATACACATATTCCTAAGGTTTTTGGCTCCAGTGATTCAAACACAGTTGAGTTTTAGGGCTGGTATGCAGTGTATAAAAATGTTTCAGTCTAATATGCAGTTGTTTGATTCGGGTCATTTCCTTGCAGGTAAACTGTAAGGTCTAAAAACAGCCCTGAATTACACTGCCTTGCAAACAAGTGAGTATGCCAGGAGAGCTAGGAAAAGGTGTGGCTCATAACAGATTAAAATTAGCCACATAGGGTACTGATGATGGCTGGTTCTGTTGCTTTAAAATCTGCCTACTAAGAATGGTAAACTTATAGGAAATGTTAGGTATGGAAAGCACCTGATGAAGCTTGTACTCTGACACTTGAGGCACTCTTTATTGTTGTGTTTGTTTGAAGAGTAGAGAAAAAGTTCTGCTTACCCGAGATGCCAAATATGTGAAAGAAAGGCACAGTCTAAAATGTTTTAAAACAGAAATGCATCCCCCTCCTCTTTGTTAGTGTACATCCAAAGTAAATTGCAGAGCTACAAATTACTCAAAGGAAAGAACCAGCTTGCAGCCCTGTTACCCGAGGTTCTGAGCTGTTTATAGTACCTGTCCACCATCATAAGCATTTTGGATAATAAAACTCTGTTTGCTTAGTGGGCAGAGTGCCATTTTGAAGTCATCTAACCAGCATTGTTCCCAAATGGCTGACACAAGGTACAAATTTTGGAGAGGAGAATCAGTCATTTTACAGCTGAACAGTAGTGTATATATAATTTTCTCATTAGATTTATCTCTAAGTCTGCTCTTCTTGCTCTACTTTTAATCTGATGGTTCTGGATAAATGAACCTTAGGTGTATCTTAGTGCACCACTTACTGCCTTTTACCTCAGTGTTCTGGATTCATAGTCAGAATGATCTGGGTGCAGGTTCCCTGAATACATTTGTGACATGTATCAGTGTTGGATGCATTTTAGAAGAAGGTAAATTCTAAATCCTAAAATCCTCATTTGTGAAATAGAAACATGTTTCCTATATATGAGAGCTGGCACATAAATAACACTTTCAGGTACTTGTAAGTCATACAACTATGAAGAATAGATACGTATTTGAAAAATATAGTACTGCTAAATCTTCTCACATCATCTATGCCACCAGGGTTTTCTTCTACATTTAGATAATAAAGCAGTGTAACACAAAACTGGTATTAGAGTGGAGCTCCAGCAGTATTCAGACAATCATTTAGTGATTTAACCACCTACAAAGCCTTCTCATTCTTCCTTCCTCATGACAAGAAGGATCTGCTTTGTCTTCTCTTGAAAACTTGTCTCTAACAGGTGTCTTTCTCGCTATCCTGAAAACAGCTGAGTTAAATCACGTTGAAGGTACAAATATCACAGTTTCTGAAAGTTTATTGAGGTCTCAGAAAAGTTTTGAAGAATGTTCTTTTGAAGATCACTCAGGTCAAAAATTCTATAGCATTTTTTTTTCCTATGGCTAATATTTTCATCTTCTTAACAGGTGATTTGTATATTGGAGGAGTGGCCAAAGAAATGTATAAGTCCTTACCAAAGCTGGTGCATGCAAAGGAGGGTTTTCAAGGCTGCCTTGCATCAGTTGATTTGAATGGACGGCTCCCTGATCTAATCTCAGATGCTCTCTTCTGCAATGGGCAAATAGAAAGAGGATGTGAAGGTACTGAATATGCTGATGTCTTTTTATATCACAATGCAAGTATTGTACTGATTCTGAGTTTTGTCGATATATAAGCTCTACATGTGGTGTATCTATGTCTCACCTGCTTATAACTTAATTTATTGGAACCCTTCTTACATAGACCGCATTTCTATTAGAGTTGTGGAGAAAAATCTGTGCCTGCCCTACAGCACAGATGGATCTGAGAACGTGAGTTAACTTCTTAAATGTTAAATGTAGGTTCCATCCTTCTCCATTAGCCTAGTTATTTTGCATGTCTCTTATTTACTTATGATGTGTTTTAAGTAATGATAGAAACAAAATCAATTAGCTTCAATGAAGTCCTTTGTATCTTCATGACGCTTAGATGTAGCTAATGGTAAAACATTAGCTAATTAAAGACAATTTTAAAGAGGACCTTTTGTGTTTATTAATTGAAGGATAATTTATGACACTCTTGAAGATCAGTCTTCCCTCAACTCTATTTTTGCTTACCTCTGAGATCTGCACTGTCGTGGATCTTCATATCTGAACCCAGTAGCAACCAACTATGTTTTTTCTCACATTTTGACACAACTGAATTACTGTGGAATGTAAGTGAGGATAGAATTGAAAGAGGTGTATTTGTAAGTCAAGGGTATCAGTCTAGTTCTTTTTCCTCCCGTCATTCAATTCCACTTTACTTTGCTTTATGAAATAACTTAAACTGTCCCTGTATATATATTTTATTCACACAGGGCTGAATTCTGTGGGCTTGTTCAGTTCTACATGTTTTCCTCTCTCAAACACCGTTCTTCTCTGGGCAGAAATTGTGTAAATGACATTTTAGCGTTTCAGTTTTGAATCTGAATCATTTTGATATCGTTTGCTAAGTTTGTAAATACACATTTTAGACTATTCAAATAAAGCTGAGAGAGGTTTCCTCAAGCTTCGCCACATCAAACTTTCTGACAGACAAACTCTTTTCTTTTACTGTACCTACAGTAAGTTTGTGTGGGTGGAACTTGCTCATTCTTATCCTGTTTCCTTTGGTTACCAATATAAATTCTCTTGATAGAACATAGGAATATGTAAAATTCACAGCTTATTTTTCCATAGCTTCAGTGTCTATATCTCTCTCAGGAAAAATAAAATATATACGTTCATTTACACTGAGTTTGGAAAATTAGATTCTGGTTTCTGAATGCCATGAGCAAATTCCATGCCTGTACCATCCCTTTAAAGAGTCAAAGTACGCTTTAATTCCATTATACATTTCATAGCTTCTTTTGAAATTATATAATTTTCTAAATGAATTTTATATAGTTCAAAGAAGTATTGCCATAAGCCTAGAATGCAAGTTCACCTTTTGAACCAATGGCACAACTAAGCTGTCAGTGAATTTAATAAAGTTACTAGCAGTTTAATAAAGGCAATACAAATATTTTTCTCTTTGGTGGAGAATCAGCTTTTTCCAACACCAAAATCATCTGACACAGGCAGAATAGTTAAATCAGATGTGCTGCCTGGCTCTCAGAGATATGCCTCATCAAAAGTTTTGCCAACAGAAAGAAAACTTAAACACCAGGGAATGGAATGAAATATCTCCTTTCACCCTCTTTTGCATAAACCTTGCGTGTGAACTCTTCCATCTCTATTGTTTCCATCAGATCTTCTGCTGTTTGACCCATGTTGGTGATCTTCCCATTTGAAGTTTGACCAAGTTGGTCTCTTATTTGCAGACCATGGGTCAGACGTACAAAAATATTCTGACACACAAAATACTATGGAAGTCTTGCAAATTTCTCTGCCTCCTAGAAATCTCTTGTGTGCCTCGAGCTGCCTAGTGTGCACTACTGCTGTGTGCATACAGGACTGTCTCTATCCATAGAGCTGAACAGTTTTACATCTCAAATGGCAATGAGCTGTTTAACGTCTGTAAATCCCCTGAGCTGTTGAGTCCAAAGAGCTCATGACACACAGTAGTAGTATTAATTTCAAAGCATAAACTGTTAATCACAACTACTGTCAATCCAAAAGACAGTGGGTGTACATCCTTTGCTAATACTTCAGCCTCCAAAATGAGACACCTGGATTTGATGTTCTTCAGATTCTTTTGAGATCGAATCCCCCCATAGAAAAATAAATAAATAAATAAAAAGAGGGGTGAAAGGTCTCTTTCTCTCTTCTGTCTTATTTGCTGCCATGATTTCATTTTATCTGCTAGGGCTTTGTTCTTAAAAAAAAAAAAAAAAAAACCTGATATTTGTCAATGACTGTACTGTTATAAATGCATGTTAAAAATTCTTTCTTAGAAATATTTTTTTGCAGCCCCACATTATATGATTGGGGTGGCAAGTTGTAAAGTTGGCATTTCAGAATTAAATCCACAGGCTGTGAAGGTATCTGTTCTCTGTCATTGAGCATTAAATATAATTTACGTGTAACAGAGTTCATCTTGTTGACACATTTTCAATGGATAGACGCTAACAACTAAAAACAGAATATGCTAACTAGCTCTTCAAACTGTTAACGGTGAACCCCAGAGCCACACTCTGTCAACCCTGTTTTTCTTTAGTCAGATCTATTGTACATTATGCACTTTAATCAGATTTACAAAAAATACTAAAATATTAAAAAAACTGTTTTAATATATTTGGTAAATAACACACTGATTGCATACATGTGTATGTATAATTTGTCTGAAAATAACTATATAGAAAGTTTCATATTGTTTCTTAACATATATGAAGATTCATGGTGGTGTGATGAATTTTATATATATATACATATATGTATAAAAAAACATAGTACACATCATCTAAAAGAATGCTTCTTGCGTAATATGTACAGCTCATAAGCCCTTACATTAGAGAGAGATAAAGGAGAGGCTAAAGTCCGTCTATTAAATAAAGTCCACAGTGAAGATTGAATAAATATGATTGACATCTTAGTTAACTATTTTAAAGGTGAGTGATTGAGATGAGTATATTACAATACTTTACTAAATAACATAGATTTGTATAATCTGTAGGAGTACGTAAACCAGTTATGGTAGATATTATAGTACTTTCCAATATTAAACTGTCTCCAATCTCTCTCCCTCTTTTTTTATTGCAAGAAAAGTCTTACCAGTAAGCCAATTCTGATGGCATTCTTTGAATGATGACTACTACAAATAAAACCAAAAGTGCTAAGAAATTTCAAAAGAAGCAGAATAACCTTTTCTATAAGATCTTATCTGTATCTTTTCATATTTGTATGTTTTAACATTCACTTTTTAATATGCCTCCAGGGTCCTACAGTTTTTGTACTTTTAAGTCCTTGTGACTTTTGCTCTACTTTTGCAACGATGAGGAAACTTAACATTGCATAACTAAAGTGTAAATAAATGCATGAATATATAACATTTAAACACCTACAGATATTTTCACTTCATCTTTGTAAAGTTTCTGAGTAGCAGAATCTGGTGAGGAAAAAAATATAAGTGTCTTGTCAGCTATGGGATTCTGTCATTATAATCCCCAGCTCAAGAAAGGGTGATGTAATGCCCAAATGTTTAAACTTCTGGGCTCAGAGCTCCTATGAAAGGAAAATCATAGTCTTATGTCTGCATACTGCAATCAATCCATTATGGATATTATTATTATTTGAATAGGAGAAAATATAACAAAGTAGTTAATAGTCTTGCCTGAACAGCGATGCTGCGTACGTTGTCTTTCATCCTTAATCACAGTGATGACTGTTCAGGCCCTGGTTGAGAGGTGCGCTCAAGCAAGGACTCGTTTAAAGCAAGTGGCCATTGAACTGACTGATTACTAAAATAATGGCAAATCAAATGAAAATCCCACGCTGAGATCTTTGAAGAAGATGCAGTGTGAAAGATGGGCTTAAGTGGATCTTTCTCTCCAGAATAATTTAGAGGATTTACATAATCTTAAAGCCAGATTTGCTCTGTCATTCCTAACTGAAAATGGTAGTTTCAAATGGGTATAGATGTGTATTTCCCAAAATGATTTAGGAGAGTTTTGTAATCCCAGAATCAAATTTTTCCTTGTTCTGTCAAAAATTGGTGTGAAATGTGTGTGCGAGCTGAAAGGAATCAGTAATTCATGGTCTGTATTTCAGTCTTCATTCACCAGTCATGGAGAAAAGGCTAGAAAAAAGAAAGACCAGAGTGGATGACAGCGCTAATTATTCTTGAATTCAGTGTATGTGAACATGACAAATGGCTAGTCAGGATTCAGCCATGCATTTATTCTGCTAATGCATTCATATCTATCCAAGGGAAAAAAAAGAAAAAAAAAAACTTTTAATTTTCCTTCATTACATGTCATCAGCTCAATTAACCATTATATTTGTAGTAAAATACTGGCAAATTACTGCTTTCTTATTTTGGCTTGCCTGAAGATTTATTGCTATTAGCATTAATTTGTTTGCATTATATGGCATTTCTTCCTCTCTTTAACAGCAGCATGCACTTTATTCTGAATGTTTTTTCTGTGTTTGCTGCCATTTCAATATTGCTTACTAACATTTAATATATTTTGCTTTTTTATTTTGCCGACAAAGTTGCATTGATGAAAGCTGATTTGCAAGGTAGATAGCCCTGTGTGTATTCAACAAGACTGAAACCCCCAATGCATGGTTGGATTTCTGCAATAAATGCTCTGTACATTTCAGAACTCAAGTGTGTTATTTTGTTTCAGATTTTGTCTTTCTCACCTCTAAAACAATGTGCTACGTGAAACTTCATTTTCCAGCAGAGTTTGCATAAAGGCTTTCAGTCTTGAGTATGTTTTGTATAGTGACTGCCTTAGTGCTTTGATCATACCTTTCTGAATTTCTTTATATTTCAGTAGTCTAGTTCTGGTTCTCTGGAAATAGAGTAGTTTGTTTTTCATGTGTATGTCACATTTTGGCATGCCAGTTCATTAGTAGTCTGATTTTCTTCATTTTCCCTTAAAAGACAAATCTGCATGGGATCCCTGACGCATGTGACTCAGTACTTGCCAACATTCATGTCAAAGAATCCAGACTTCTCTTAATTTCAGACCTAAACAATTAAAGCAATTTCTGGAATTAAAACTACTGTATAACGTAGCTTCATTTATTTATTTGGTTAGTTTTATTTTGTCTGGATTTTACTTTATTTTCCTTTAGTTTCATCTCCCAGAACTTTGCTTTCTGTGGCATCTGACTTCGCTCGTTGAAATGTTTTTACAGGAAACAATACTAAAATTGTTAGAAAACATTTAGCCAGTTAATGGTCTGAGATGAGATTAACAAATAACTTGCAATAAAGTTAACATCTCTACTGTACCTGGAATAATGCTGCTTCAGATTGTGCATTTTTATGTGTTTATGACATATTAATCATAGAATTATAAAGCAAAAATACCTTTTTTATATTACATGTTGCTGCAAAAAACCAGCAAGTTTATGTGTCTTTTCCTTGGTAACCTTGCTCATTCTGTTTGAGATATTGGTAACTTGTTAATGTGATCCAGTCAGAAACACATTTGTTCAAAGCCAAAGTGCAAGTCTTTTCTTTGTGTGTTCTCATCAGGCCCCAGCACAACGTGCCAAGAGGATTCGTGTGCAAACCAGGGAGTGTGCTTGCAGCAGTGGGATGGATTCAGTTGTGACTGTAGCATGACCTCCTTTAGCGGGCCATTATGCAATGACCGTAAGTACACTAAAATGTGCTGGTTTGAAAGCTCTAGAGCTCTAAGGCAGTATTTCAAGCAAGTGTCTGAAGCTTTATATTATTTTAATATACAGTATTAAATGAACTGGCAAAACTTGTGAATATCTTTAAGGATGTGGGAAAAACATAGCTAAAATATACCGTATAAATTGTGGACAATGTGTAGTATTAAACACTGGCAGAATTTGTTTTTATTATAGTTGATTACATGTCTAATATACTGATGGTTACCCATTTGAAATAAGCTCTTTCTTGCATAAATGTTACAAATAGTGTTTTTTTGTTTTTTTTCTGATTGAAAAAAGTCTTTTACATTTTATTCTTTTCAGCTACATTGTAATTTTCTAGCATTATCTCATGAGAGCTGTAATTACTGCAGAACAGTTGACAAGCCTTATTCTCTCCTTTTGTAGATTTCTTTAGGTGACACACTGAGCATTCCAGTAATAAAAGCGTGCAGAGTATTTTAATTCTTTAAATTTCATCTCAGTAAAACTACGTAATATACACCAACCATCTGGTGTTGGAAAG
Source organism: Gallus gallus (assembly GCF_016699485.2). Classification (NCBI taxonomy): domain Eukaryota; kingdom Metazoa; phylum Chordata; class Aves; order Galliformes; family Phasianidae; genus Gallus; species Gallus gallus. The sequence continues at coordinate 7,062,148 of NC_052534.1, forward strand.
GAAAACTAAATATGTCATAAGTGAGGTGCCTGATTCACCAATATAATCTAATTTTTTTCCAATCTAGACTTACTGATCAAAATAGAATTATGCAGAATTGAAAGCAAAGCAGAAATGCAGGAGCCTTGATGGTCCACAATAACTGTTTAAAGAAAACTACTGAGTTTTCTTTTTAAATCAGCACATCTGAAATATCAGTATTACATGTTTTTGTATCTATATGATAATGGAATTTATTTAGGCATTTTTATTTTCATTTGTATGCATTTCTCTGAATCAATGTCTGATGAAACAATGTGTTGACATGACTGCCTAGCCATGTGTTGTAGATTTCTGTGTCTTGATCCCATTCTCTAGTCTACAGCAAGATGCACATTCCTGGACAAACTCTAAAATTACACAATAGCTACCATCTGAAGAGCTTTGGGCTCAGATTATATCTAACTAGAGGCTTAAAAATGAATTATGTGAAAGCTACAGTAATGATTTTCATGCAAATTCCAGTTTTCTACTCATGACCACTTTTGAAAAACTCAGGAAAAGACTCATGTCCGTGTGCTTCCCTACACTTGCTGTCATGGCAGAAATGAAATGTGGTATCAGAGAACTTTAGAAAAATTTGAGCAAAGGTTTGTGTTCATTCGTATGAGTTGGCCTTTCCAATTATATAAGTAATTAGTCATACTAAAAAGCATGTTTTTAAAGATATTAGCCTTCTACTATCTACTACAGAGGAAGATTATTTATTTGTATTTTTATTTTGTATCAGAGGTTCTGGCTTTCTGTGACCTGAGTTCTTCCAAAAGTAACTAAAAACTGTGAAATGTATTATTATTATTTTTTTTTTTAATTCATATCTAGCAAAGGAAAATCTCTTTCTATATATTTGTTTTAGTCGTAACTGATGTCTGGACCTGGAATATTCTGTAAATCATTTTTTCAAGTACAAATTAGGCATATTGAAAAACTAGCATAAGAACAGCACTTATCAGTCTGTGAAGTCTCACCAGTACCGTAGTGTTGTGGACCATGCTGTAGAGAATCAGATAACTCAGTATAGTATCTTTGATGGTGGTAAAGGGGTATCTTTGGTACAAGGCTGTCAATGCAGTATTTTTGATGATGGTAAAGGGGTATCTTTGGTTCAAGGTTGTTAACATTGCTTACTTCTTTCCAGATAAGTCATTTTTTGATGTTCTATTGCAAATACGAGATACAAAAGTATCCTAGATACAGATGTTTTGTGATCTGGTAAACTTAATTTGTTTACTTTGTGCTTTATCTTGACTCCTTGGGTTATTTCTCATTCAAAAAATCTTCCAAACAAATCTAATGAGAGAGATTTTTTTGCCACAATATGCTGGGGGGAGAGGGGATGGATGAGAGGAGAAAAAATCATGGTATAATCTCAGTGTCTCCTAGATGCCTCTAGACTTGTGTCCGCTTTCTTTAGAAAGAGTAGAATGGATAGAGAAATCATGAAGTATTACTATAGGTTTTTACTAAATTGCATAGGCTACAAAACACATGCCAAACTTTTGCAGCACTGAAGTAAGCCAAATTCCCTTCACATCAAGTGAGGTGGTTTCTGTGACAAGTATGGAGTAGCACCTGCTTGCTGCTGACAAACACAGACCTTATAAAAGGCAGTGTGCAAGATGTGGAAGCAGGGCCAGGTGGTCCAGGAGGAATATAGTAACACAGTCAGTGAATGCAGAGCAAGAGGTAGGAAAACCAAAGCCTCGCCTAGCAGGGGACATAGATGGCAACAGGAAGAGCTCCTGTCAGCACTGAAAGAAATGGCAGGAAAATGTAGGCCCACCACTAAATGAGGTGAAGAGACCTCATGGCAAAGGACAAGGAATAAATCAGGGTATCCCATGGGTTCGTCATGATCTTTATCAATAAGACTGGCCTTCAACATTTTCACTGCACTTGACTACACTTGTACAATATTCAAGATACACACCACATGCATATGGCAACTGAAGGGATGAATCCATGTATCTCACTCATCACTGTGAATTTGTTCTTGATTATCTTTGAAAGGTCCGAAGTTCGGGGGCAGTTCCAGAGAATTGAGGGGAAAAATAGGAAGTGCTGTCCTCAAGAAGGGGGAAACTACAGACTGGTCAGCCTAACATCACTTCCTGGGAATGTGATAGAAAAGATTAACCTGGCAGCTATTTCAAAACATAGTAGAAACAAGAGGGCAATTAGGAGTATCTAGCATGAACTTACAGAGGGGAAATAATATGATTTCATGACAGTGGATTCTGTATTTAGTTATTTTTCATTTTCTTGCTAAGCAGACTATCCATGCTCTGATTTGAAAGCATGACTAGTACTCAAATTTGGGACTGAAGCATGTATCTTTCTGGGAAAAAAACAAATTCCAATTGTCTCAGATTGAATGCAGCAAACAGTGGAAACTCTTGGCTGTTACTGAGGATAGACTGAGATATCCTTAGGTCATAGGACGTTATAAAAATATATTAGTTAAGATTATGAGATATGGATAGTAGGGTATTTTGCATTATAAAAATTCCAGGAGGGATTGAATAATTCTCTTTTCGGTGTAGTGCTTGGAGAGTACATTAAGTAGGATTGAGGTTATACTTTGAACCTTAAAAAATTAAATATTGAGTCAATTTTTGAAATAAATGGACATTTTTATAAACGTCAGTCTTCCCTGAAGAACTCTGATTGGAACAGGTGCATTTTTGCAGTGAATGAGGCAAAAGTCTTTTATTATGTGAACATGCAATTAACAATTATATAATAATCCATATGCAAGGAGAGGTAATTTAATATTGCATGCAGAAATGTACAGATGGCTTTCCCTAGATTTACAGTACTTTATGCCTGAAATTTAACGTTAGATCACACTCATACTACGATATAGTGCATAAAGGAAAGGAATAGTTATTTTCAGTTAGCTGTGCAACTAACTTGGTATGATCATTCGTTGATATGATCACTGTTGACACTGGATAGGCATTCTCCTGTCACAGAATCTTCCTTTTTCTAAAATGCAAATCAGAGGCTGATATTCATATAATTCCTGTGTACGTTGTCACTCAGTGTTACCCAAATGATGGATTTAAACTCTTTACACACATATATTTATTAATTTATTTTGCTGTTATGGATATGGCATCTTTTGGACCTTTTGATGCTAAGAATGTAGCGTGAGTCTTAATGCTACTTTTGTGAGGATGTGCACTAAGTGAAGAAACTTCGTTAAATTGATGACCAAAACCTAAAGTAACCATATGAGCCACTCCATCATACTTTCCAAAATAATACAAAACATTCCTGGCCAAGTGTTCGCAGTTGCTACCTATCAGTAAGCATATAACCTGTTATTGAGAAAAAGGATGCAAAATTCCTCAGAGTACATTAAAACACATTTGATTTCCATCTCCAGTAGCTGAGAATTAAAAAACCTGTCCCTGATAACATACCAGTCTGAATATTTCATATGATTATTTTGCCATGGAGGCTCACGGTACACAGGAGAAATAAAGACAGCTACTCACAATTACAACACAGGGCAAGTTTCTGGAATGAACTAATTAAAGAAATCTTAATTTGTTCAGCTTATCATATCCAATCTTTCTCTATAATGAATATCTGGAATTTTTGGTGACAAACATCAGTGGCCTAATTTGTATTATCTTCAAAGGAAGTGGGATTTCACACAAGCAGTCTTGAAAATGTAGAAATGTCTTGGTATTTAGGAGAATTAGAAGACCGGTAAAAAGAGCAAGAAAGGCAAGAAGAGCTAACTGTGAACCACAACTGTGAAAGAAGATTTTTAAACTTTTGTTTCTGTGGGAATCTTAATCCAGATAAGGTGCACCTTGAGCTACCAGGCTGTGGGACCTGTGATGTAACATGAGAACACATACTGCTTTGGCCGTAACTAAGCAGCATGACTCAGAAATGAAAGCTTTTTTTTTTCTCATCCTCCAATCTTTAGTGGCCCAGCTCTAATAGCTTTTTTGCCTCTATCTTATATGGATTTCATAGCAAAGTAAAAATTTGTCTTTTCATTAATATCTGCTCAATCTATCAATTACATAAGTTAACCAGGCATTCTTTTCTTGATGGTCTGAAAACAGCTTTTAGAATTTTTGCCCTGTTTATGTAAAAGTTCTGGAGTTGCCAATTGGATGAGCTATCCATACCTAAAATAGTTAGGAAATTTCCATATTCCTTAAAGATATAGATCACTCTGTTTAAAAAAGAAAAAGTTTGACTGTGATTGTATACTGTCACTTATATATGTGATATTATTTCTAAAAAAACAGTAGCAAAAAAAGCTTCAAGTGAGGATAACGTGGTACAGAAAAAGAAAATACAAAACTTTTAAGGTAGCCAGGACGTATTTTTATAGCTCTGCTTGTAGCTCAGATCAAAGCAATTATGCAACATTTGTGGCCTATTCAGAGGCATTTTCTATTTCACAATATTAAAAATGGAACATAATGTCAGAAAATTACGAGCTTCTATCTGCCTCTGGAAGAATCAAGGGAGCAATTATATTGAATTTTGGTATGTCAATAATATCTTTCTCTTATTAATGGAGTAATAATTTTGTAAATCAAATCCTGAAAGTGTTTCCAGTGTCATAAAGGTGAAAATGATTAAGGGTTAATGAAATATATTCTCATGGAATTAAAATTGTTCTGTTGGGTATCGTCAGATTCCTTCCTCTAGAACATTCAAATTATTACAAGTTGATAGTGTGTTATGTACAATTGAGGTCTGGAATTTGGAATCTATTGCAAAAACTTTTCACAGTAACAGTCATAGCGGATAAGTGCTGTCACTGTTCTTTCTCATACACTTCTCTTTAATAGATACCAATGCAGTCTTGTAAACTGGAACATTCCTATAATATGTATTAAGATGAATGTTAGGTAACTAGTAGGTTTCTAAACAAGATTAATGGTCACATAGGGTGCAGCTGAAGCAGAAGTTTTCCCTCTGTTAATGGTGTCAGTCATTCTTCTCCAACAAACCCCTCCCCCCCCAAAAAAGAGCAATGAGTAAGTGCTATTTTTTTAAATAGATAATAGCTAATAGCTGTGAGCATCACAAATGGTAAGAAAGAGGGAAAAGCTTCCCCAGTTTGTCTCTTTTTTAACCCACAGTACGAAAAAAGCTCAAAGTATTTATGAGGAGTTTGGTAATATATACCTATTTTATGTGTAAGTTATTTACAGTAGCACAATGATGGGTGACACTTCAGAAAAGCAAAATTATTCAGTCTTTCTGAAGTCTGTATAGCTGGACTCAGGTTACTAAGGCAACCTGATCTTCCCCAGCATGTATTCTTGCTTGACAGATAGGTAGGTAGGTTAGATTCCAAGTAACAACATAGATACAAGGCACTCCTATACTCATTACAAAACAAAATTTTCATGGTAGCTTGAGATCTTCTTTAGAGTCTTCTGTGGTTTTTTCTTTTCTCAGATAATGTAGAAAATTGAGGCAAAGTAAAAACTTATATTTAAAAAGTAGACAAAATGACCTAAATCTTACATGGGAAAATCAAGGTGTTCTGGAATCCAATTTAATGATCTGTGCAATTCCTCAGCAGCTGAGAATGGAAGCATGTGCTGGTATAATGGCAAGGCACAGAGTAAGATAAATTTTGCAGACGTTTTTATACCTTTCATAGTTTTGTTCTCTTCTCATGCTACAGGATGAATATTGTACCTATTTTTTGACCACTTATAAGTGCTGATTAGATGGAGCTGGGAGGCTGTTCTGAATGAATTTTTTATTTTCTTTCTAGTGTGCTTATTCTCTCTTAATATCACACGATATTTAAGATCCTTGAATATCTCATTTTGACTGGGGCTTATGAATGTTATATACTGATGTTGTGTTTGAAAGTCTTCGTAACTTTTTTTCATGAAATTGTTTGAAGGTCACCTAGTCCAACTTCCCTGCACTGAACAGGGGCACCTACACTAGATCAGGTAGCTCCTGACCATAAGCATCTTCAAGGACAGGGCATCCATCACTTCTCTGGGCAGCCTGTTCCAATGCCTCACCACCCTTATTACCACCTTATTGTAAAAACAAACAAACAAACAAAAAACATTTTTCCTTATATTTGGTCTAAATCTCCCCTCTTTTAGTTTGAAGCCATTTTCCCTTGTCCTATCACAACAGACCTTGCTAAAGAGTCTGTCTCCTTTTTTACAGCCCCCTTTAGATGCTGAAATATACTGATTTCCTGCTTAGGTATTTCAGGAAATTTTGTAAGAAGGAAGCAGGATTCATAGTAACTACAAAACAAACAAACAAACAAAAAAAAAACACTGTTGGAAGCATTACTCCTATGAGTAAAAGAACTTAACTGGGCATTAGTGTCTGCTGGTTTAATGAAGCCAGCTACAAAATGAAGTCCTAGCCTAAGGAAAAATGTTGCATACTCAAAAGTGAGTGGTCAACACCCAGCTTGGGTACTGGAAAGCTGGAATTTAAGAAAAGACAGCAAAGAACATCTTATGCTCATCAAACTGTTTGGTGCCCACAGAGCCAATTTAAAGGTTGTATTAAGGACGTTTGTCAGTTTGTTGCTGATTCTGGTGTAATGTTCATGCTGCTAAGCTTTAAGCTATTGCCCTTTGTAATGAAGTCATACTTCCAATTGGAAATAGACATATGAAAAAGCACTTTGTTTCACTGTAAACATTCATGCACTGAAAAACACTTAAAATTCATGGCATACAGTATTCAATGTCAAAAAGCATTAATATTTACAGATACCATTTGCAAATGATCATAAGCTCTGAGTCTGTGTTACTATATAAGGATGTCCTCTCTTAGTGAGTGTTTTAAAATTCTCTCCCTTTTAAGCAGTGTAAATCTTCAGAATAATCCCAGACAGATCAATGGGCTGGTGCTTGGATTGTACAAAATATTTTACATTGACACCAGAGAACTTTGAATTTGGGAACTTAAGGCCACTCAGAAGTACCAGCTCTGGTAGGCAGCTCCTCCTGTCTAGAGATACTAAGTAGGAGCTGGTGTTGCAGGCAGGGCAGCCAACCTCCGCATTAAATACTAGACCAGGCTGCCCAAGGCCCCTTCCAACTTGTCCTTGAACGCCTCTAGGGACGGGGCATCCACAACAATGACTACATTTACAGATTTTCTTGTGGTCCAGTAGTAATTGTAGGTTGGCTTTCCTGCCTATTCAAAAAATCATCGAAGTTTATTTTAATTACTGATTTCATAAGTGGCAGATAGTCATATCTTTGTTCATGTTAGTTTGTTTACTTTAAATAACCATGCTATTTGGTGCTTACTGAAAGTACCCTTTCTTTGTAAGTTCATGAACTGTAATTGTAGGTGCTCTCTCATATCTAAATAGGTTTATGAACAGCTCATATGGCTGTTTTTGACTTTCAAGTCTCCTACAGAGAATCAGAAAGACCACAATGTTTCATCACATCAGGAGAAGACAAAAGATCTTCCCTGTTTTTTACCATTCCCTATGTTGTAGAGGTATCACTGTAATTAAAGCTACCTACACACTTTCTCCTTCAAGTAATTGGATGCCACTCTCCTGGTCAGTAAATCAATTTTAGGATTGTCTTGTTTCTGTGTGTATTAAATAGAAAGGGCTTGCATGTCTGCAGGGGACATATATGGGATATGCATAGATAAGTTGTACAGAATGTACACAGCAGTTGCCCAGTATTTCTCAGAAACACCAGAATGCCTGCACAAATATACTTGTATTTTGCAAGAGCAGCAAACAACACAATTTAAACAAGTCAGATTTACAGTGCATGAACAAAGCTATGTGTATAGCTATTTCAAAGAGCATACAAGGCTGCTCAGGAGCATCAGGCTCAGTATATGTGTGGTAAAGGTCTGATATGAACATAGGTAGAGGACAAGCTTCAGCTTCCTAAGTACCAGTAGTTCAGCCAAGGTGATGAATATCTGAAAATCCTGAGGGGGAGGGGGTGAATCTCCTAATTTTATGCAGAATCTGGAAGAATGTTCAGAAGTCCACTTAGCTGTTTTCTAGCCTTCTCCCACCTGCTTGCTTGCTTTTGCCAGGTTATACCTTAACCTTGAGCTCCGTTCCTTCCTGCTATACTTAGTCTTTTCTTCCTTTACTTTTGTCTGCTAAGAGGATGGGAATACCTTTTAATAGGCTTCTTTCTGTAATTCCTGAGGGGAAGCCTTTACAGAAGGAAAATATTCAAAATGATAGTATCTCTCTAATTGAAAGCACTACCAGGAAAAAATGAAAAATGAGAAAATGTTTTCAAATTTGCTGGACCAGTAGTGGTGTGTCAGATCAAGTTCAGATACTTTCAGAAGCAAGTGGATTTTATTTCTATACAACTGAGGCCTGAAAACTTCCCAATGTCACAATTTTGAGAACATTTTACTAGCTATAGTAAGCCTATTTCTCCCTGAAACTCTACCCCAAAACTTTTATCTTTCTAGCCTCTACTTGCTACCAGCGTGTGTTACTACTGATATTTAATTTGAACTACTTAACGCAGCTTTGCTGGGATGACGGCCAACTTCAAAGAAAACATTTCCTCTCTAACCCCAACAAATGCACAGGGCCAAGAGATGATATTTTCACTGAAGATTAACCTTTTCCTGGGGATGATACAGTATGCCAAACAACAGGGAAAGGCTTTCTGAGTGCTATAATAGAATAGGCTACAATAGAAATGCAGCTTATTGTAGTTTCAGATTTATGGAAAAGGTATTTTTCATTATTTGCTATTTTTGCACTATGGATTTTATTGAATCTATTGACCAAAAGACAAATTATATTAGGAATTTCTCCAGCTTGCTTCTCTAGGAATTCTCCAGGAATTTCTGAATGAAAATGGGACTGAGATTTTGTAATAGCTAAAAAGCTGTAAAAAAAATATTTAATTTATTGTCTTGGAAAATGTCAGGGTGGAAAATCAAAACTCTATGGTCTTCTCTGTATCTGGAGCAGGAGCAGCATCCTAAGTGATAAATTAAAGCTCCTGTTTATGTATGTAAAAACCCTCAAAAAAATAGGAAGTCTGTTACTTTTTTCTTTCCTTTTTTTCTTTTTAATTTCATTAAATTGTCGATTGCAGACACTTTCCCAAATGGAGTTGTCAGTCAGGGTTGGGGGAAGGGTGGCACTTTACAATATTTAAGTCATTTCATATAACACAGCATCACTGGCACAACAGAGGCAGCTATGGGGGGCACAGTGGGACCAAAACTTCAGACTCATAAAACTTAGGGATTTCTGCCTTCTAAGTCAAGGTCTTGTGAAACTCCATCTTTAGCCCAATACACCAGAAATTAATATTATGATGAGGGACGTGCTATTAATAGATTAGTAATCTTACTCAGTTTGTATGTTAAATCATTTATAAAATTGGAAAGCATAGGAATGAGAGTATGAGAATATAGAAGGAAGTAGGGAACGATAACCTTGCACGTAAGTGTTGGCAGTTTTACAGCCTTAGGTCATAAATTCTTCCGGACAGCACAAGACAGTTTCGAGTAGAGCTCTGTGTGATTTTAATTTCTGAACAGGTGAGGTCTACCAATATTTAATAATACACTGCACTGGGAAGAAATGCCACAGAATGTCTGTACACAGCCATGTTCATTTTTAGGTTTAAATAAAATGAAATATAGACTATTATGAAGCATCCATACACTTGCAAATAATAATACCCCGCTGTAAATATTCTGCAAAAAGTGTAGTATATATGCTTATGTGAGGAAAAATAAAAGGGGATGTATTTATAACAGAGGTCTCATATAGGTGTATATTTCTAGATTAATTTTAGATATTCTCAGTGATAATTTAAATTATCTCTTCATTCATTGTTAAGTGATTCTAAAGAAATCTTTTTAGTCACTCTTTTAAAATATAATTACATTTTAAAAGACAAACAAACAAAAAGACAAAACAGGGAAATGGGAAATTTAATCAAGCACAAGTAACAGTGCTTTGGAAAATCATTCCCTGTCTTCTTACATATATATCAGTAATCGCCTTTTCACATTAAGATATCTTTTAAAATTCTCTGTTCATTTTCTATTCTTTTGACAGTCTGAACAATTTGTCTATTTTTTTTTTCTGCTTATGTGTGGATGGAAAATGATGAAAAAACTGTAAATCCAGAGATGAGGTTTAATATGAATTTCCACATTGCAGATGTTCTGTTTTCTAAACAGTTATGTGAAAATGCAGGCCTTTCATTAAATGGACTAGCTTAACTGGGAAAAGCCTCCATCTTTCTGGGCAAATAGAAATGATAAAGGAAGCACAGAAGAAAGCTCAGAGGTCCCCAAAGACCTTCCAGATTTAACCTTCATTTCCTTTCTCATCTTAGATTTCTTTATTATTATGTGGAAATATGTGGTTTAGCTGTTCTTCAAGTTGACAGGTGGTAGAAATCCTTTAATTATGATCTTAGTTGTATGCTGCCAGGGCACAAAGGGGAACCATGATAATCCACTCCAGTGTGTTATTAGAAGTCATTGCACATTACTCATGCTTTTTAGTGTAAAATTCTGTGCAAATCTCACTGTAGAAATAAAATAACTAAACTAAAATAATAATAATAATAATAATAATTTTTGCAGGAAATATAATAAAATAATTAGCTGTTTTACACCATTCTTCCATATTGGTAGATAGTAGACAGATAGTAGGAAAAGTGTTTAAAGATTAAGAAGAACACATATTCTTGTTCAAGCAACCTGTTTTTTTTTTTTGTTTGTTTGTTTGTCGTTTCCTGCTCAACTATTTAATATATAATTTATCATTTACTTAACCTGTCTTGAAAATATGATCACGTTATCATGTTCAGTTTACACCAGGTATAAAAAGGAAAACCTTCACGATATTGTTTCCTTTGCCGTCTGTTCTGTATAACTTCTATTTATTAGTACTTTTATTCCACTTAAATAAAATGTGATTTATCTCTTCCCTTTGCTTAGTTTACATTTGGGTAGTAATTCTCTGTAGTTATTTATGACTGGACTTGAGGCTGTTTTCAAGCACTTCAAGACCTTTATTTTTTTTCCTATTGGAGTGGCATAAAAGGGCCCTAGGTCAAAATTCAATATATCTACAGTGAGCCAGTGTAATTACCTTACAAACAGAGAATGCAATGGTGCTGTTGGAATGGGAAGCTTCCTCTCTGTCCCCAGCCCTCAGGGTAACAAGACAAATGAAGAAGAGCGTGGAACAAGGAGGAGATCAAAAGTTTTCTTCAGCCTATAATGACCTGGATAATCATCACAATTCTCAGATAAACTTCAGTGGTGAAGTGTTCCCTGTTCATTGTCTGCAATGTCTTTTCTACCAGCATAGGTAGGTGTGTTGCTCCAATTTACAGGAGGGAGAGGAGGTTCTTTGATATATGTATACCCAGCATGAGATTAAGAAGCAACGGTTCAACTGTTGGTCCAACCAGTTTATTACAAATCCTAGTCATTCAGGGAGATGGGGAAGGGGAGAAAGGCGGCAGAAAAGATAGTAAATAGAAGCAAGGAGTCTGTATAGGAAGCAGGAGGGCGATAGTCACCACCATAGTCCAGCATGGTTCGTAGTTCAGTCATTGATCTTCAGTAGTGGTGGGTTGTCGGGTGTTCTGTTGTCGATGGTGACCACAGTGACGACGACAACAGCGATGGCAGTACAAACTTATTTATAAGTCCAAAGTGATTGAGTCAGCTCTCTTTTGAGTGACAGCTCAAATCCGAAGTGGTTGAGTCAGCTCTCCTTGGAGTGGCAGCTACTGGCTCTGAGATCTCAGCAGAAATTCCTTTGTTATCATCTTCTGGGCCTTGCCAGCAGATAAGAGGAAGCAGGGATGCCCATCTGCATCCTGCTTTTCACAGGGCACAATGGTGTCGTTCCCCAGTTTTCCCACACCAAGCTGGTGCTATTAGGCCAGATCTTCTGCCAGTAGCCACTCCTGAGCACTCTCTTCCAGAGGCAAGCAGCTCTGGAGGAAGGTGCTTTCAGATATCAAAGTGATGTTGGTTGTCACACGGTAGCACCCATCATTTGCACCTCCATAAATCAGTTAAGAGTCTTATCACAAGAAATACATCAGGAAGCAAGCTTTGAGACAGAAGACAAAGGATTCTCACAGTAGGATCAGCTTGGGATTCATTCCTATGGGGTGTAAGTGGAACACATAAAATAGTGCAGTATTATATACAGAAAGTGATCCCTGCTCTCCAGACTGTTGTGTTACCCAACAAATTTGCAAATTGAAGAGAGTAACTTTTCAAGGAAAAGTTGCCAAACGTTAGAGAATGTGTCAGCATTAACGTAATGATGAACAATTTCGTCCACTCCAAACTAGCTGCAATATTTCATACCTTTTTCTGAAAAATATGAAGTATACTGTGACACACAAGACAGAGTTCAGCAGTCATAGATAGGTTACAAAAGGGTGATGCTAGCAAAATAATTATTCAAATACAATGCCTATTTTTATGTGCCCCCTTTTTTCCCATGAATTATTCTATGAAATCACCGATGGCTGTTTCTGTAGCATGCTGCCCGTTCTTATTAACATTTAAGACAAGCAGTAATTAATTTATTAGTAAGAACATATGTGTCAATTCTACAGACAGTAAAATAAGCATGTAGTGACGTTGTGGCTATCAGGATTAAGTATCATTTCTGAAAGTTGTTTCACTCCATTGCTGATATTTGCCCTCTGTTTATGCAGTGGATTGTCTATTGCAATGATCAGTCTGGAAGCAATTTCTTTGATGTTTTTAAAAGTAGGAAATAATTTTTCACCTATCTGAATGTCAGTTGGCTGAGAGTAAATTAAAATGTTCCAGTACTGAGACTGGCAATTATTGCCAATAGTAACCTGAACAGCTTTGGTATTAGTATTCCTAGCAGGGATTTTTTTTCCTTTTGTTGCAACACATAGCTCTTGTTTCATTCTATCTGTTTAAATTAGGAGAACTGAAAACAGTAATCAATCAGAGGTAGTTAAAAAAATAAAAATAAGAAAAAAAATCATCCTGATTTTGCATTTTCTTCATTTCTATTATTTATTTATTTATTTATTTATTTTAGAGTATTTCCCAATTTACTTTTCCCCTTTGGCAAATTTAAATTGTCTTCTTTATGGGTCAAATTGTGCTTTGATTTAAATTATTGATAAAGGTATCTTAAACACATTGGAAGCAAGATGGATTTCTAAATAGGCAGCTATCTTTCTAGACTGCTGTGTGTACTATCAGCAGCTAATGAGACCAAGGCTTTCCTTGCCCTGATATGCCTCGTTTCCAGGTTTGAATGTGCAGAGCCTGTGTCTGAATTTGGATCCATTGTATAACTGTTTAAACCATGGTAAGGCATGGGGCCATTATTAAATTTACTATATGCCTCTGTGAATCCTGGCAGTGCGCTCTCATCTATTGAGAAGCCTTAGAAACAAGCTCCTCAGGCAAAACATCCATTAAAGTTTCTTTCCTTAAAGAAAAAAAATCTTCTGCTAATTTGCTGCAATTTATGTTTGCTTTGTGATTCTGCAGCCAAGCCTGCCAATGAAACTGTGCTAATCATTAGGAAGCTTGTGCCTGTATGCATTCAGGCATTCTGCAAATACTACTCCATAACTAAAGCAATGATATAAAATGGTTTGGGTTTGTTTTTCCTGCATGGTTAAAATCTTACAGCATGTGATTTTGCTCTTTTCTCTTCTTAAAAATCCTTGAGTATTCCATCTGAAGAAATAACTATTCTTACAGCGTATTTTTTTCTTTTATATAGTGTATTTTAATGATAGAAAATAGGTGTCTCACAGATAAAATTACATACTACATGCTTCTGTGTCCTGTCTCAAAGATTTAAGACCTGTAATCTTTTAAAAATTGATCATTACTCATTTATCTTCTGTAATGGTACCGTTGGCTAAGTATTTGAAAAACAGTTAAATTAAAAGAAAAAAGAAAAATAAGAGGCAGTAAAGGGAGCGCTTTGTGGCAAGACCATTAGAAATGAATAGGGAGTGGATAGAAGTGTATCTTGTAAAGATCTTGTAAAGACTCCAGAAATCCAAGATGAGAAAAGAACTGCTCAACCATTTAAAAATGTTGGGTCAATTTTTCACCTTTTGGAGATCTACAGAAGTCTGGGTGCCCTCTGTAAACTCTACTACCAGATGCAAAAAGCTGCAACTCTGTTCCGATTTTGAATACACAACTTCTGTTCCTTTGTATTCCCTCACACTTGAAATCTGTGTCTGCATTGCTCATCTGAGAAGCTTCCTGTTGCAAGGTTAATGAAAAACTATTTTAATCAACATTTTGGAGGAAGGCATCTCAAGAGAGTGATAGTTTCTATTGATATTATAGTATTAGTTTGAACATTGATGCATTCCCACAGAAAGAGCAGGGATGAGAATGCAGCTGTTTGCTACAGACAAATTCAGCAAACTTTGTTCAACAAAATTTGAGCAATTTGAATTGCTCAAATTCAGCAAACTTTGTTCAACATTTCTGACTGCAAGAACGTGCACTATGACTTACAGTTAACAGTAATACACGTTATGTAATTAGTATCTCGCTTTCATCCTAATTGTTTCTAAGTCCAATAAGGGTACTGAGTGTAATTTGTGATATCTCAGTACAGAACTTACTTTTTAATGTTGCTGTTGTCTGGCAAAGTAGAGCCTATCAGAATATGCTCTATTTTATAGTATGTGATTTTTTTTTCTCATTTTCTGTTTCTGCATCATAATTAGTCCTGACACTGCCATGTTAGGATAAACCCATGATCCATCTCATCCACTATGGGCCAGACACCAGATGCTTCTGATTAGAGCTTGGAGTCTGAGTGGTTGAGGCATATTTGGAAATATTGAAATTTAAAATCTGTATTAACATTTATTTCTGGACTAGCTTTTGTTTCTTAAGCAATGAGATATAGAAAGAGAGTTATGTAAGGGAAGAGTGTATAGGCTTAGCTGTTCTAATTTCATACCTGACGGGGGGAGCACAGCCGTGGTTTCCAGTCTTTGTCAAAATAACAGGAGATCTCCCAGTTTAATCCTTGTTTACAACTTCCAACAGTCCTCATTTTCAGCTTCTAACATAACAAAAGTTGATGATTTGCTTTAGCTACAAAAGTTCTGGATATTTCAATTAAATGCTGCTTTCATTAAATGGTACTGTACTGAAATTTCCTCTTGCATAGAATTCAGTAGATATGGTTATCAGGGTACAATTTTAAGCCTTAATATGCTATCATTAAGGATGGAGAAATTGCTTAGATCAAAATGATTTGCAAATTTCTGCACATTAAGGAATCATCTGCAAAGATCTTAGTTTTCACAAATGTGGACTTCACACAGTGGGAATGCACATAGTCAGTTGTTCATGGTCACTTGGAGGTATTTCTGTATTAGCTCTAGGTGCCTGTTGTCTAGGTGTTGTCCAGGTGCCTGTCAGCTACATCTGACCATCTACAGTAGCATTTTATGTAATTTTGCATCCCTGTGAAATTTGTTAATGAACCATTCTAGAAAGACATTCCATGCTTTCCAGATAAGTCAGCTTGAGCTGTTTAGAAAGGGCATAGAATCATAGAAGCATAGAGTAGTTTGGTGTGGAAATCACCTTAAAGAGGTCTAGTTCCAACCCACATGCCACAGGCAGAGACACCTCTCACTAGGTCACATTTCTCAAAGCCCCATCCAGCCTGGCCTTAAACACTTCCAGGCGTGGGGCATCCACAGCTTCCTTGAGCAATCTGTTCCACAGCCTCACCACTCTCATCGTAAAGAATTTATCTTCAATATCTAATCTAAAGCTACCCTCTTGTAGTTTAACTGTTACTGCCTTTTCTATCACAGCACTCCCTGACAAACTTGTCTGCATATATGTCTAAAAAAAGGATTGGAAACAACAAAAACCAACACAGCGGGATGCTTGGAGGCGAACAAAAAGGTGGCTATATATATATGGAGTGCCTACCCAGAAAAAAACTTTTTGGGAGATCAAAGAATGCCACTGCTCTCAGGGAACTTTCTGTAAACTGAAGGGAGAATATAAATTGAAAAGTGCAGAGGTGTTCTTTTGTGAGGTTACTGAAGCCAGCCCTTAACCTTTGTAATTTAAGTCTCGTGACCTGTGGAGCACTGTTTCCCATGTTTGCATGATAGGAAGAATAACTGCTTTTCCTTTCTTTTATCTTTCCTTTCTTCCACTTAGTTTAAAAAAAAAAAAAAAAAAAAGAATAGGACGATCAGCTAAGCAAAATCCCCACATTCTGCTGCCTTTATTTTCAATATCTTTTGGACTTAAGTGCTAAAATGTGAGGCAATAAGTTTGAGGACAAGCTGGGAGAGTAGAGTGCCCCTGATTTTAAAAGAAGAAAGAATTTTCTTGACTGGTTGGTTGTTTTTCAGAAAGAGATATGAACCAAGTTACCTACCCTAGAAGGTCATTGCCACAAAAAGGAGAAAACTTTCCTATCTTAAAAGTTGCCACAGAGGGCAAATTCTACAAATAGCAATAGACTAAAGGGCTCCTGATCATACAAATGCTGAAATAAGGTGATTTGCTCTTATGGTGTCCCATAGCATTCTGTGGGGGCAGCACTTACTGCCACAATGTGTTCTGATTTCATTACTGCTCTGTTGTTTTTTCTGGGTTTGGAACTTGGGGAAAGATGAGAATGTACCCATCTGAATGTATTGTTGTAGTATCAATCTTTTCAGACCTCCTGGGTCCACTCTGCAAAAGACATGAAATAGTCAATAGCTCCTATGTAGCAGATAAAGAAGAAGAAATAATGAATGTGCTTTAGTAGTTGGTATAAAAAAAGACAGGAAAAGGTTCTTGGGTGCCTAAGGGGTTCGGTGTTCCACAAAATGGTACTTGTTGCACAGAGAAAATTGAGGCAGCCTGACATTCACAAAGCTTTATTTGGGGGCCTGTAGCTGATGATGTACATTGACTTCCATGTTACCTTATGAGGAGAGAAAGGTGGAGAGAGAGAAAGAGAAAACTCCAATGGCCGACTGGGAAGAGAAGTAGTGAGAGTCCCCAGGTAAACGTTTTCTCCTGGGTATCCTGTCCAGTATAGCAGGGAGTCACAGTAATGTTGATGACTGTGTCCATTTTTTTTTTCATCAGTAAGATCATATCTTTCCTCAGTATCTGCTCAGCCTTCTTCGTGCTACCAGTTTAATGACAGAATTGCAATTTTGACTTCAATTGAAATTTCATTAATTAGGATGTAAGTGTTGAACACTAATTGACTCTTAAACACCATGCACACCTGTTATTTGTCAGATAGTAGAATAATTGATATTCGCTTTCTTCGTTCAAACATAGACTTAACAGTTTGAAAGGTTGCAGGAGGACGGAGCGCTGATTGGAATCAGTTCAGAGCTAGAAACTGAAGCTACAAGGCATCAGGGTTGAGGGGACAAAGAAGAAACAGTGTAAGTTAGATATCAAAAAGAATCACTATCTCAGAGACTACGGCAGAAAAATGATTCAAAGTGCACCAGTGCAAGGCTGCAAGGATAAGAGCAATTGGGAGACCAAGTGAAACCATATTCACAATCTAGCCTCAGGATGAGTAGGTAGAAGGTTGAAGTGAAAAGGCAGGCTATAACTGCAAATGGGGGGCCTTCAGCAGCATACGAGTTAAAGCACTCTGCAGCAAACTTAAAATCCTCTTTTCAGATGTATCCCAAAGCACTTCAGTTTTGACAGTACAGAGCAGATAGTTTGTACTTGTGTGTTTCAGGCACAAGTGTTCCCAGGCATGTGCCACTGTAGCATTTATACAGCTGTGGTCTCTTTTCCTCTCCTTGCCACTACACATCTGAGAAGTCGTGCAAATTTCTCTCTAAGGAGTCCTTATTAGATACATCCCCAACTATCTAAATTAAAATATTAAAGAAATCAGATGATGTTCATGCACCCTAGAGACAGTGAAGGCATTCTTCTTTATTTGTAGCTTTCTTAAAAATAATGATGTAAAGATCTGAAGTATATCTCCCAAGATCTGCAGTATTTATAAGGAACAATTTTAATGGAAATGAAAAAGAAGTGTAAAACTGAAATTTATAGTCTTTGTTTCCTTTAGTGGGGAGATGAGAGAAGACAAATAGGTAAACAACCCTGTATAAGGACTGTGAGAAGACTGTTGCTATCACTGAAATTGCTCAAAATCATTTGCCACTCAAAGAATTTTCATTGAAATATCAATCTGAACAGGAAATTACTGTAACTAAAAGTGAACATGGCTCTGAGGTACTTCTACGTGTAAAAACAATTAAGTTTTTTTCTTAAACAACTTTTTCATAGAAGAAAAAGAAAAAAAAAAAGCTAATCCTACAAGAGGATTATATTTGGAAGCTGTTTGGAATGCCTAGTCTGTTATACTGTATGGTAACTTTCCTGTGATTTCTGTCCAGGTTGTCAATTAGCTGCTTGATTGGGCTGAGAAATTATCATCTAAATTGTCAAGACCAGAGCCAGGAAATCTGTAGGATATTCAAAGCTTGAACACTGATGTGTCCTAATTGAATAGCACTAACTCACTTTACACTATAACAGTTCAGTGATAAGTATTTATGTGGCATATGACTATTAGGTAGCAAATCCTACTAACACAACTAGTAGATTCTGCACATTTGACTTTCTTTTCCAATGAACTGTAGCTCCCTGATTCTTTCAGGTGATCATGAAGATAAGCTTTACTGACTCTAATCTGCTTGTCACTGTAACCTAAGCAGAAATGCTCAAGTTCTCATCTAAGTTCTCATCTAAGAGGTGTAAATGTTTCTTTGTCACCACTGAGTTTTCAAGTGATCTTCACTGCCAAATTAGGACTGCTTCTTGGAAGACCTATCTCTTGCTTTTATTTCTATTTTTTGTTCTAGTTTTATTTTATTAGTTCCAGAGAGATTCAACCAAGCTGTTCTTTAAACAGTCTTCCATCATTATCTTCATTTCTTTGCTTATTATTTTAGGGAATGTCTGTTAACAGAACACCCAAATGACTTGTTTCTTGAATGATCGTGTAAATAGGCAGCAATAAATAGCTAGACCAAAGGCCTTGAGAGTCTGGGGAGGCTCCTGCTTACTGGAAGCTAGCCAATGTTATATCCATCTACAGAAAAGGTCTGAGAGGAGACCCAGGCAACTACAGACCTGTTAGTTTTACATCAGTGCCTGGAAAGAGCTGTGGAGAAGACTGTCCTGGTTGATGTTGAAAGGCATTTAAAGATCAAAGCTATTATCAGGCATAGTCAGGATGAGTTCATAAAAGAAAAATCCTACCTTGATAACTTGGTTTTCTTTTATGATGAAGGGAAGACAGTGGCTGTAATCTGTCTGGGTTTTTGTTAAGACCTTTGATACCTTACCTCACAGCATCCTTCCAGTCAAACTGTCCAACTGTGAGTTGGACAAGCTATGCTGGGTGATGAACTGGCTTAGTGGCAAAACTCAAGTGGTGATAGAGAATGAAGCTACATCTGTCTGGTGTGTGATCAACAGCAGCATTACCCAGTGCTCAGCTCTAGCGCTAGTCCTGTTCAACGTTATTATCAATGATCTGGATGCAAGAGTGGAATTCGATCTTAGCAAGTCTCTTGATACTTAACTGGACGGTGCTTTCGACTCTTTTGAGGGACATGAGGCCTCTCAGAGGGATCTAGATAAATTGCCTAAACCTTGCATTTTTTGAACTCATTGCATACCTAATTGTAAGCTTTTGAAGGTAATTTTTTTTCAAGGTTCTCTTAAATGATGAAAATTTATCCCCATTTTCACAATTAAGAGGCAGAATTAAGCCTCTACTAGCTTTCTTCCCTTTAGAGAGAATTTATAAATTGACATTGATGTAGGCAGCCAGAATACCCAGCATAAGCCTGTAGTTCCATATACCTCATGGATGCTCTAGACGTGTTTTATTCACATTTCTCTCATCGTGTAGTGCTGTTCAAGTTTTATTCCTTGCACTTAGCTTAAAAGGAATCAGTGACACCTTGTTTACTATTATTTGTTTTATTCTCATTTAAAGGTACTTTGAATGCATCATGACTACTTGATTTCCTTTCTGTCTTCAACATGAACTGGTCCTGTCTGTAGTGATAGTTAACTTAACATTTCTAAGTCATGTCATGCTGACTAGACCCTAATCACAGTCACTTGCATTGCTACCTTTTGACATTTCATATACATTACATTTCTGCACTGAGTCTGTAGTGCATTTTTACTTTGCATTTCATATGCTTTTGACCAAGATTTTATGTTGTAACAGAAATGTCTTCCCCACCCTCCCCCCCCCTTTTTTTTTTCCTTTTTTTTTTTTTTTTTTACCTATTTAGCTGTGAAACCATGATAATAGAGGCTTGGTTAAAGTTCTTCACAGACTCTAGTTTTACACTGGAGGTCAACTGTTTTTTTCTCCGTAATCATGCCTATGCCAAAGGAATGTTAAGAGAATTTGAGTATCTGTAAAGCCATGATTCACAAGGCACCTTGGCATATGCTCAGAACATCTGGCTGAAAATGAGGACTTGTAAATCCTACAGTGAAACTCTCAACAGAACAAATTAGACAGGAAAAGGAAAAACAAGGATGGAAAGCTGGAAGAAAAGGACAGAAAAGAAACACTAAGAAGTAAGATTAAAGAAAAGGTAGATAATGGAAGGATGGTAGCTGATAGGGAATAGGTAGCTAAAAAACATAATTCAGTAAGAAAAAATGCTAAAACAATGAACACAAGGCTAAGACAAAAGAGAAAAAAAAACAAGAATGAAAGAACAGATTAACTGTCTGTTATAATTAAATACTTGCTTTATATTAATAAAAGAAATTACAATGCTTAAAATCAGATTACTCTTCACTGAGATTGACAAATAGTTATTGCCTGTAGAGATATTCAAAGACATTATTGCCAGAGTTTAAAACAAACAAATTGATCAGATTTTCCCATGTGTATGGTTTCACATTACACAGAAGTATTTCTAGTCCTCGGGACTTATTTTTTGAAGAAACGTGTGAAATGTTCTAAACCCCCTCCCCAGTCCCCCAAAATGACATAGTGACTATGAAGATAGAAAACGTGAACCGCCTCAATTGCTCCTTTAAAATTCATTACAGAAGATACAGTTTTGTAGTCTTTCTGGTTTTTATTCAGTGATTTCCTTATGATACCTGTGCCTTGGAGCATTTATTCCTTTTTAAAATTGAAGCAAAGAAAGAGAGCTACCATGTGTTTCTTTGTCAAGACAAGACAATACTATTATTTATTATTTTTTAATTCCTTTGTTACATTTTAAGATATAGAAGTTTAAAAACTGTATTGAATGATTCCAAGCTATAATAGCAAAGAATGGAGAAAACAAGCTTTTCATGTACTCTAATGATTTTAAAATAATCTATAATACTAACTCCTTTCAATACCTAACTAAATATAAATGAAATGACATAGACATTAAATATCTATCAGAACATCTAGCATTGTACCTCAGTATAAAACTTGCTGCTCATGAAACCTGTCATGCTGTTAACACATTTCTGGATGACTGTGAATGTAGCTTTATTTGTAGTGCAG
Source organism: Gallus gallus (assembly GCF_016699485.2). Taxonomy (NCBI): domain Eukaryota; kingdom Metazoa; phylum Chordata; class Aves; order Galliformes; family Phasianidae; genus Gallus; species Gallus gallus. Next base: position 7,083,779 of record NC_052534.1, read on the forward strand.
GTCAGAAACTGCAGTTGGAAAATATGTCTAGTGCAGAATGAATGATACCAGACAAAAAAAAAAAAAAAAAAAAAAAAAAAAAAAAAAAAAAACTATCAGTAGGATGGAGAGAAAAGTGGTTTTGTTGTTGACTGCAGAAGTTCTAGGTGACACTGACTTATCCATGGAATGGGAAAGAAAACGTAACTTTTCACTGTGTTAGAATACTTAAGTATGGAAGTTTACCCGAGGTATTTTGTAAGTACAAGAAAACTAAAACTTTATCCAGGACACTTAGTTTGATTTTTTGATTTCTTATGTCTTGTTAATGTTGTTTTTTCCTTTCTGTCTTTCTGTATATCTGTTTCCTTCTATTACTCTTTGCAAACAATTTGGGTAGAGGGTAAAGTGTAAGTTGATAGAACATAAAAATAGTGTCAAGTGCTGAGAAATCACAGCTTTGGATATAATATTTTGTTCTTAACCATTGTAGATATGATGGTACCCTCCATGTAGGGTAAAATGGTAAGAGTCTGGACATGTGAGCACGAAGCTGTATTCAGGTCAGTCAGTGGTACTAAGTGATGACCAGTAAATATCCATTCCTTTGAAAATGGCTATTTTAAGATAAACATCCATTTGTCTTTTGGCATTGTTTCTGGTGACTGTCAGAATCCCTTATAAGTTGATCCCCGTTGATTCCATATAAGTTAAATTTGGTCATCTAATTCAATAAAAAGTAGCTTGAAGGTAGTTCTGCTTTGAGACCAAATCACCTTTAGATGTTCAAACACTTCATTCCTGCTTTCGCCATAACATCCTGAAGGATGTTATCATCTGGACAAGAACAGAGTTAAAAGCTCTAGAACTGTGGTCACTGTATTTATGAATGCAGACACATTTTAATGCTCAAAGGCAACAGTAAGTTCTGAAAACAAGATTTTCATAATAGAGCAGATTCTGCCAACTGCAGCACAAAATCAAATGCATGTTGCTAGATAGCATCCCTATCATGACTACACATCGATTTAGGAATCTACCTGTGCAGAACCATAATCACTGAATTGCAGCTGTGCAGGGAAATCTTGTCTCCAGAAATGCTTTATATTAGAACCAGTTCTTGACTACTAGTCCTAGGTAATGTGGATGTTAAGCTTTAAGTGCACTAAGACTGCACTCAAGAGTACACTTTGCTAAGTACAATGTTTTTAGAAAACAATTCTTCTGTCTCAATGCCAAGAGTCAAGTGGTGTTATATATATTTTGGGTTTCTGTGTTCATCTAAAAAGTGTCAATGGCTTTGCTATATTATCCCATATCAGTGGTAAATTCCCACATATGTTATAATCATTGAGTCTAGGGATGCTCTGGGATACGAAGCATTGTAGAAATGTAGGTCATTATTGTGAAGTTGTTATGTTCATCCCCTGTTCCACGAGTGTTTGCTTTAAACCCTGTGGTACCATGTGAGTGGAAAAAAGAAACTCAGAAAATCTAAAAAAAGCACAAGGACATCCAGTCTACCCTAACAAGAAGAATTGTTAGGGAAACCATAGTGCTGAGGTCTAAATATTTCACAATTAGGCATTCATTTGGAAAGAGCAGCTGCTCTATATCCTCCACATACTATTGTGCTTATGTTGTTTACTGATTACAAAACACAGAATATACTTTTATTGACTATGTTTTCCCCTACAGTCTTCCAGGAGTGTAATAATGAATATTCACATAAGAAACAGCTTCAAGGTTCTAGCACCAGCAGCAGCTGTGCTTCTTACAGTATCTGCAGTCACTTGGGTTGACTAGATGTAAATAATTCACATGTTCTGTATATAGCAGTGCTTTCAGATCTCCATATATTTATGCTAATATATAAGTTGGATTTTGCTGGCAACCACTCTGTTGATCAAATTGAAACAAAAAGTAGGTTGTAGCTGTTCAGGGACCAGTCTCCCAGTTGCCCTGAACAACTGTCATGTGCAGTACAGAAGCCATTGTAGTCAAGTGTTGAATCTCAAGATCCCTGAGGAATATTTTAAAGCTAATTATTGCTATCAAGAAAGTCCTTGAGGTCAGGAGGCAGTGAAATTCTCTTCACAGTTTTCTTAGTTACCTATTACTTCAGAATTTATTAATATCCAAACACATCAAGGAGCAGACAGTAGGCTCTTTTGATACACAATAGCAAGATTGTTCTCTCACATTCTTTCATTAATGATATAAAGCTGTAGCAAGTACAAGAAAAAAGCATTCTTTTTCCTTCAGTTGTTGCTAGGGAAGTTTTGCACATTGTGGCAGATTCTTAAGTTGATTGTTAAAGGTGTGAATGTAGTGGTATGGATGACCAGACTGACTACGCAAAGGTATGAGGAGGCTGTCCATTTAGGTTGTTAACTGACACACCCATATCTATGAATATATATCTCTTGTGTAGATGAAAAGCACAGTGTGTAAACAAACAAACAAAACAAACATAAACATATTCTTCTAGCTGTCTATTAAGGCAGATAGGTGATATGTGTGCATATATAAGTAGGGACTGGCTTTTTTGGAAAAAAATCCTGTACCGTTTTTGAAGCTTGATCAGAAGAGCTGACAGTAGGTGCATATGGCTTTGCCTATTTGCTATTTTGCTTTGCTATTTGACTTAGTAAGATGCTGTGTTTACCTCTTCTTGCAGTCCTTTTGAATTGCGGTTCTTCCTGAAAGTAGCAAACAGGATTGAACTTGATCCTACTATAAGAGGACATTTACAATAAAGAAATTCCCAGTGTCAAACAAAAATTAGGTTGCAAAGCAATATCGAGTGGAAAATGCATTATTTAATGATTTTAGAACAGTACAGAAAAGGTGCACAGAACTGCCACTGTGATCTATATTCTGCTGCTTTCTAGCAGGAAAGCATCCATAGTTTTCTACTTAATTTTAAATTTCCTTATTTCGTCAGCCAACAGACACCTATATCAGTATTCTTTTTGATTAGTCACTGTAATTAGTTTTTCCAGTGCATATAGGTTGTTGGTTTTTTTTCTTTGTAAGCTGAAGGGAAAAAGATAATTCTCACCACTGTTGCCTAGAATAGCAGTGAGGACATATAGACGTCAATGCCTTGGTGCTGTAACACCTAGGCAAACAGTAAGCAATTACTTTTGCCGGAGGGATGCCGCTATCTGGCTAATAATGGTTGCTGAGGGTTAGATAATATATTCATAATACAAATGCACATGCTCACTTCTTTGAAAATTAAAAAAAGTTTAAGCAAGTTGTCTAAATAACTCCTTGCCTCATTTCAGCCCGTCTTTTTCAAAACCAACTTATCTGTTTACTATAGGAGGAATCAGGTTCACAGTACCCCATAGCTGCATAGCAGAAATACAGAGAGATGCAAAGAATTGACATTTTCTTCGTGGAACAACTAATGGAATGGTTTAGTAACATTTCAGTAGCACATGACAAAGGACCGAGTGCAAGTATTTTAACCAATGATTGTCCCATGAGCTCATGATACAGGCTGTATCACAAGAGGATGTGTTTAAAAAAAGCATTCAGTAACTAGAAAATTGATTTATGTATGCTTCTTTTTTTTTTCTTTTTTTTCTTTCTTTCCCTGTGTTAAACAAAAATGCTTCATTTTTGCACTGCAGAAAAAGACAGCTCCAAATTAAAAGAGTTCAGAAAATATGTAGTGTTTAGCAGCATTCTGGAAATGCATACACAGTCTTGAAGATATATATTGAGGCAGTAGACTATACAGAACTGAGCTTGGAATTAAATTTGAAACATTTACTATCCGGTGCAGTTTGATGTTTTCAAAACAAAAGCTTTTCTCTTTAGGAATAATTTTGTAAGTTACTGGAAAAGTCATCCTAGGATTTAGGAAATAATAAAATAAGAGAATCATTCTAAATGGGCACAGAAATCACTTCAGGCTTTTCTTTATTCATGAACGGGGGGGTGAGGAGGTGTGCGTATGAGCGAGAGACAATAAATATACTTAAGAATTTAAACATGCTTATTGTTTCCTAGTGAGATTTTGAAGAGAACCTAATTCCTTGTGATTTTAATAATTCATATTTAAATATTCATGCTAATACTATTCATGCTATTTAATTTATATTTAGACTCATTTTTCTCTATCAAAACTCATAGAATCACAGAATGGTTTGGGTTTGAAGGGATCTTAAAGATTGCTCAATTCCACACACACCCTCCTCCCCCATGGTCAGGGCTGCCACCCACCAGCTCAGGCTGGCCATGGCCCCATCCAACCTGGCCTTGAACATCTCTAGGAATGGGGCATCCACAACTTATTTGGGAAACTTTTTTTCAGTGGCTCACCAGTCAGTGATTAAAAAATAAAATTAAATACTCCTAACATGTTACCTAAATCTTCCCTCTTTATTTTAAAGCCATTCACCTGTGTCCTGTTGGTGTCAGACCATGTAAAAATTCAGTCCCCCTCTTGTTTATAAGCTCCCTTCAAGTACTGGAAGGCTGCAATGAGGTCTCCCTGGAGACTTTTCTTCTCCAAGCTAAACAAGCCAGATTCCCTCAACCTGTCTTCACATGAGAGATGCTCCAGCCCTCTGATCATCTTAGCTGCCTCTGGACCTGCTGCAATAGCTCCACGTTCTTCTTGTGCTGAGAATCTCAGGCCTGGATGCAGTACTCCAGATGAGGCCTCACAAAGGGGGGAATAATCCCCTCACTTGCTCTTTATGACCACCCCTCTTCTGATGGAGCCCGGGATACTGTTGGTCTTCTGGGCTGTAAGCATACACTGTTAGCTCATGTCCAGCTTTCATCCACCAAGACCCCCTAGTACTTCACTGTGGTGCTTCTCTCAGTAAGTTCTCTCAGTCTGTGCAAATATCTAGGACTGCCCCAGCCCAAGTGCATCATCCTGAATCTCATTAGGTTCCTGCAGGCCCAATTTTCAAGCCAATTTGGATCACTTTGGATGGCCCAATTTTCAAGCCTGTTCAGATCACTTTGGATATCACCCCTTCATTCTGTAGTATCAGCTACATCACTCAGCTTAGTTTCATCAGCAAACTTGCTGAGGGTGCACTCATTTCCACTCTCGTATTTATGTATTTCATAAAGATGTTGAAGAGCGCTGGTCTCATGATGGACCCCAAGGGACACCACTCATCACCATCCTTTACCCGGACATAGAGCCATTGACCACAGCTCTCTGACTGTGACCTTGCAACCAATTCTTTATCCACCAAATAGTCCAGCCTTCCAATTCAAATATCTCCAATTTAGAGACAGAGATATCACCTTAGTGAGGTGATAATAACTGGATTTGAGTCTCAGTTAAAGGCGCAACTGCAATTTGTATGAATAAATTCAGTTAACTTTAAAAAAAAAAAATGGTGAGATTATTGCTAAGCTCTGTTGGTGTCTAGGCTCATAAATCAGACCGATATTTGGGTGTGTTCCCATGTAAGCTGAATAGCCCAGCCTGAGACGTACGTTGTCACCTATATAGTGGTATCATGAGACAGATCCAGTCAAGTCTCTCCAGGTGTAATTGCATGTTTTAGACTACAATGAGTCAAAACATAAGCTGTAAATAGTTTTTAATGCTACACGAAGTTTTAAATCTTTAATTCTTATAGCAAATAATCGAATAGTAATTCTTGGACAGTTGCGATAATTATTATTATGTAAGATCATTTGTCATATGTAGCTTCAATGCATATTCCAGAGTATTTTCCTTTCAGCTGGTAAATACAATTATTTTCATCTTTCCTCCTCAGTAAATCTTTACTGCCAGTCTTGTCTCAGCCTCTGTTTTCGCAGTGATTTACTTTATCCTCTACAAGACAACTCCTCCATTTTTTTGCATTGTTTCCCACTTTTTCTTGAGATTTTTCTGTTTTGCAAATTCCTGTTTCAATTTAAAATAAGTGGCTTTCAAAATCAAAATAATAATCTTCTAAACTTTTGAAAACCTTAAACCATAGTTAAATTCCTAGGTTTTTCAACTGGGTCTCACTATTTTCTTTCAAATCAGGAGTTCAGCTTTCCTTCTGCCATATAAAATGTGATGTTTCTTTGCTATTTATTACTCAAAAAGAAACATTTATGCTGAAATGAATTGCTTTGGGATACTGGATCATAGGTAGTTTTTAGATATAAAGGATCATATGAAGGGACACAGAGTTTTTAATTAATATGTTATCAAAAGTTACTAAAAATGTACTTAAAATTTAAGAATCTCTTCTAAAATTGCCATTAGAAAAGAATGTTTAGAACAAGGAAGGGCTAACCTAAAGCATCACTAATTTCATGGTGAGTTATGACTTGAATTTAATAGTCCAGCACCACTCCGTTGTCATGGTTCATTAGTCATCATCAACCCCTCAGATCATATTTGTGCAGAAGCCCAAAAGGCTCTAAATATGCACGTGCACTGCAATTATGAGGTAATCAAACTAAAATGTAACAATTTTGGAGTTAAACTGAAAATAGATCATCCTTTGAAAGTCCTAGATTAAGGGGAGACAACCATATGTGCATCAGATACAGTATTGCTGAATTATCTTGTTTAATGCCTGTGCTTTCTAAATAATAGACAAGGTAACTGTACAGAGTGATTCCTTTGAAGGATCTGACAACCATGATTTATGGCATGCCCAAAGCACATCCTTTGCTTGAATATTTAATAGAAAGAGCTTCATTTTCCTCAATTCTAATATTGTGGAATTAAATCTAAATTGTGTCTTAACTTGGAAAGTCACAGGAGGGAGAATACAAATTGCACTCTTACAAAAATATACAACAGATCTAAATTGGAAAATTGCTATTTTGGAATGCAAGACAGCAACCTACAATTAATCACTGTTCTTCCTCTCATTAGACTACACAGTAAAGCTTCAAAAAATATAATGTGATATTTTAAAAGGCTCATTTAAAAACCTTTCTCAAATACTCTAAACATCTGGAGAAAAGAAAAGGACGTCCTTGTTTAGAATAAATCATTCGATGAGTTAATATCTTTTGAGCTCATTTCAGTTTGTGTAAAGCTTTCAGATTTAAAGAGTTCAACTCGTGGAATTATTTTTAGCCAGGCATTATGAAATTTCCTGTAATAACCATATGGAGAGAGAAAGTGATAAATTGGAATATTAACTGCAAGAAAACAGGTGCTTCAATTTTCTGTGGGTTTTAAAGAATAGCTTATATGTGTTCCTGCAGCATCTAATATCAGAGTATCATCCTGACCGGCATTTCAGCTACCGCCTTTCCAAATGCCTGACACACTGCTTTGTGTCGCTGAGGTTCCCCATAAAGAATTTCTCTCTAAAATAAACTTTCTTCTAGAACTGTTATCACTGTTTTCTACAGACTCCTTATGACTCAGCTTTTAAACTTCATGGAGCAGAATTGCCCACATAATTGTTTACATAAGCAAAATTCTTTGAACAACCTGTAGCTTGGGACATTTTTCTAACTCTGTGTTCTGCAGGAAAGAATCATGTTCCATTTTCTGTGAGTCTGTGTTGGCATTGCTAACTAGGGCTAAATCCTTTTCGTGTACTCCATAGTTGTTTTTTTCTTCCTTAATCTTGTCTGGCTTTCCAATAATATAAAGAAAATGTAATGCTTAACAGACACCTGGAGAGAGTTGCTACTTCACTCGAGGAAAATAAATTTATCCACACAACTGTATTTTCTGCTCATGTGGAGATTTTGTGTCATAGTTGCTTGGTTTGATTGTTTTTTAAAGATTCCACAAAAAGATAGATTTAATACTTCATTGCAGTCCTGCACAGCTGCAAATCACAGGTTCAGCATATTCCGTTGCAACATTCTAGGTATTCAGAATTTCAATCATTTATGAAGGTTGATGATGTAAAGCTATTATAATCTATCAATATTTAAGGATAACAAACTTGACCTAGGGCCAAGTAGTAGGGTTGTGGAAGGGACAGATCTGGAGTAACGTATGCAACTAAAGTATGAGGATATCTGTGAGACAACGTACAATGCAAAAGCATTCTTTGGAAGGAATATATTATATTTGCTTATTTCCAATGACATATTTAAAGAAGAGAGTTTACTGTTCAATAGGTAGAACAAGGGAATCCTATCTAGGTATTTATCCTGAGCGATGACATTCTGTAGCTACGCTAATCTAGTGGCTCAAGTAAATAGAGAAGCAAGGCAGATAGTTATTTTCATTTGTAAGTCCCATAAACTGCTTTTCATGAACTCCATCTTTCATATTATTACTAGACCATAATGTGACAACTATTTGAGAGGTTATTTGGTTACTTGTGTTTAAAAATCTCAAGTGATTTTAGAGCTACAGTGGAACGTATTGGAAAGTTGTGCCCTTCTGGAGTGGCAGGTGTGATCTAGGTATCTAAAATGGTACTACACATCCACTATTTGAATTGCTTGAATTGCTTCCTTCATATCTTAACTGCTCAGATGTTGTAGGCTTGTGGAAGGAGAAGAGGCAAATCAGGAGCATAACTGTGTGAGTAGACTACAAGAATATGTGTGAGAAAAGATACAACTTGTCACGATACTTCTGAAGTTAACATGTGAGAGTTTTTCACAACAGAGATGAGATTATGACATTAGATTTTCATTTACTTATTTATTGGGGTGGGTTTTTGGATGCAGTAACAGGACCCAGCTGCTAGGCCTTGGAAGACTTTCCAGTAGCAGCAGCTGGCTCCTTGGCAATCTCCTCAGGCAGTTGTGCTGATGCATTGGAGTTGTCTCCGGCTCTGTCATGTAACTAAGCAGCTTGGTGTATCAGAATGCAATTTCTGTTAGATACGATTGAAACAGCTTTGATTTTACGAAAGATGTGCAATTAATTATTGCCTTTGCAAAATATATACATATATATTTATGAATGTATATGTATATATTGTATATATATATCATATATATATATAACATGATGTGTATGTAACATATATAGAAATTTAAAATACTACCTATTCAACAGAAATGTTATACTCGGAAAGATGCTGTGCAGTGAGTCATTAAGTTCATATGAGAAATGCTTATGAAGCCATCATTGAAGTCTTGCAAAGTAGGTTGAGCTAAAAGACTCCAAATAGGTGCTACCAGAAGCCCTGAGTCCACTGATGGAATTCACCATAAAATAACATTTTCATTTGTACTGTCATCTGACATGAAGAGTTGGCTTATCTAGCTACCTCCATATCCCTTCATGGATTTACTGCACTTGGCCGTTTTAATGACTACTTTATTAACCAGTGTGCTTCCAATACCAACATGTTAAAGTTCACATACAGTCAAAAATTACTTATATGGCTCCTAAATTTTTAAAAAGATAATAAAGGAGAAGAGTGGAAAAGTGAACACATGTTCACTTTTTACTGTGCCATATGTTGTAGTAAACTGAGTGTATGAATTCCCATATGTGAATTTTCTTATCTCTGCCCCTTACATAACTTTGACATGGATGTCCAAATTGCCAGAGGAAAAGACAGGAGGGATACATTTTTAGCTCAACTTTGACAAGGCTTTCATTGGATGTCTGCAGTTTTTTTCATTGCAACTAACTACAGAAAGTAAGGATGGCATTTGCAGGTATTTTTTGTGCTCTGAAGATCACTTGAAAAGTCAATTGTCATTTTGAGATCCCTTTTTTATTAATTGAGATTCCATTTCGTTGTTGCTGTTTGTTGTTTCCCTCACTTTTTGGTCAGAAAGCCTTAGAAAAATAGTAATCTTCAATATCAGAGTGATTTGTTTCAAAAAGTTAGAAAAGATCCTATGCTTTCTTGAAATATATCCAAAAGCTTGATGATGAAAAGAATCTGTCAAATTTTTAAACTCTGGTTTCGCTTAAGAAAGACCCAGAATCATTTGCAAACATCCAGCCTTTCTTCCATGTCTCTGCCCATTTTGATGAGACAGACATTCCTGCTTTCCTTTCCTGTCTTCAGAGATTTATTGCTCAGGTATTGGTTGCTGTTCCGTAACAACTTCAAACCTGCATTCAGCTGTGCTTAAGCCAGCTTTCTGTGAGGCCTTGCAGGGCTGAAGTTTTAAAATAGGAATCTAGAATGGCAATGACATTTAGGCTGCAGGGCTTTTCATTAAATTAGAGGCACTGGGGAGGCTACAGTAATATGGATGAAGCTGAAACTGGGCAAAGGCGAAGTTGATCAGATAGTGCTCTTGTAATGTGATTGTGCTTATGTAAGGGAGAACTGGGACTGGAAGGGGAGAAGAGGAGAGGAATCAACAAACAGTCAGATACCATTAGGAAATGCTTTTTTATTCCTATTGAATACTTAGAAATTAGCTGAATTTTAATTCTTATGTGAATCGATCTAAAATTTGGTGGTGATTTGGACCCTTAAAGATACAAGCTTAATGTACAAGTTCTTCAAATCCTATTCTATACTACATGCTAATGCTTTGGTAAATAAAATATAAATTGAATATAAATCTTGTCTATTCAGTAGTGAATTTGATAGAATTATAGAATGTCTTGGTTTGGTAGGGACCTCAAAGATCAACCAATTCTAATCCCCCTGCCACAGGCAGGATTGCCAACCATTAGAATATGAAGACTGCATCTTCTACACATGCAAACACTTGGTAGAACATGTCTCCTGGAGATGCCTTTATCAACATAAATGATATCACATATTTAAAAGCAACAGTTTTCCAAAGAATAGGATGCCTGTGAAGTTAGACAAGGGTTTGGATACCTCAGAAACTTCTGAGGACAACTTCAGACACTGATATTTACAGTACATGCATGTTTCTTATTCAAATGGAATGAAACAGGGCTTAAAACCCTACAAAAAGATTTTAAACAGACACTTCATTCATGTATCCTTTAGCTGGATCAAACAATTTCTTTCTCCAAGGGAAGCTGAAGAAAACTCCAGGGGAAGGCATATTCGTGCTGAGAATTGCTTTTCATTTTTTGCTGAGAATGACTTTACGGTAGTAGATAGATGAAAAGAAAAAAAAAAAAAAGAATTCTGTAAATGATAGTGCTGAACTCTGAAATTAAACCCAGCACTTGGGTAGATGCTATGTGCATTTTTAAGAGTACTTACATTTTCCAACAAAAACTTGACTGAGAATCGGTGTGGAGCTGAGGTGAGGCGATGGCTCTTTTATTTCATCCATAACATTTTGTGAAAGGAAATGTAGAGGGAGAAAAAAAACGTGAATTTTCAGAACATCCGTGGATTGTGTTTTCCTTTGATTAATCATCAGAGGACTGCTTGATTTGTTCTTGTCTAAAGGCTCTTTCCTGGGTTTTATGTCTTGCAAATGAAATCCAGAAATTCAATGTTTGAGTGGATATACAATAGTACCACCGTTCCACCCGCCGTCTGAGTTGAGATGGCACCAAAACATGCATTTACCAGGGAGTTAACTGTCACTTCCTTGTGTTGTGATAGAGCACAGCGTGAATTCGACAGTATATGCAAGTTCAAAATTTAGAATAATCTGAAACTGGTTACAGCTGATGAAGTCAGCTAATCTCCCACCCATTTGCATTCTTATTAGCAGCTTGAAATGGGAAAGAATGAAGTAATGTAAAACTGAATGAGGTAAATTCACTGTTACACCTTATATCTTACGTGATCTGCCTCTATATGAAATGATGGAAAAATGCACGTGTGCATTTTGCAAGGAAGTAGTTTTAGAAGAACAACTTTGAGTTTTATTTTGATGTGAAAGAACCAACTTGAAGATCAGATGTAGAACCATACAATCATATAATCACAGAATGGCCTGAATTGAAGAGGACCACAATGACCATCTGGTTTTAACCCCCCTGCTATGTGCAGGGTCGCCAACCACCAGACCAGGCTGCCCAGAGCCACATCTAGCTTGGCCTTGAATGCATCCAGGGATGGGGCATCCACAACCTCCTTGGGCAGCCTGTTCCAGTGTGTAGGATTCTACTGGACAACGTTTATGTCCTCAAATTCTGCTGTATTATTAGTGGCTGATTTTGAAACTTCGGCTTACTGTGTGAAATTATATCCACTTACTATGTTAGAGCAATTGTGTAACAAAATACCATACCTGGACTAATCAATTCATTATGCATTTTAGTTATGCTGTTCATTGACTTAGGTGGTATAATGCATTAATATGAAATGTTTTATCAATTGATTAATTTTTAATTTGCTGTGGAAAAAAAAAAAAAGAATGAATTCAAATAAGAGAAAAGACTTTGAAATGTGAAGATTTTGTTCTATCAGGACTCGCTCTACTTTTAAAATACCACTTGCTCTGTCATCTTCCAGAGGAACAAAGTTGATCTGAGTTACAAACAAAATAATTTCTCACTGTGTTTTACAAAGTATTTTTAGCAGCCATTTTTAGTGCCTTGTTCGCAGCACTGAGAATTGCCTTGGCTCAGCCACGAAGCCAACAGACTTCAAGCATTTACATTTTTATGATCTCCAAGAAAGCAGTTCTGATTTTCTTCATCAGCTGTGGTTAGAATAAGCAATTCTGTGAAAGATCCTGTATCTCAATCAGCCTCTAGTAAGACCTTGTTGACTTCAGTTGAATTTGATTAGAAATGAATGCAAACCATACCTCATCGACAGGTGACAGCCTTGTAAGTGTACATGCTCACTCCAGGGATAACGTCTGTAAGTGCAGAAATGCCGCAGTTTGCATTGCAGTTTTATCCTGCTCGTGGTGTGTATAAGTGTGGCGGTTGCACCCTGGTGGGCAGCTAAACTCCACCACACCGCTCTCTCGCTCTCCCTCCTCAAAGGAACAAGGGAGAAAATACAATGGAAAAGTGCTCAAGGGTTGAGATAAGGACAGGGGGATCACTCATCAATTACCATCATGGGCAAAACAGACCCAGTGTAGGGCGATTAATGTAATTTATTGCATTTTACTAGTGGACTAGAGCAGTTAGAAACTAAAAGCAGACTAAAACACCTTCCCTCCATCCACATGCACCCTTTCTTCCACCTATTTCCCCTGAGGAACTGGGGGCTGCAGTCAGCCCGTGTAACTCTTTTTCTCTGCCGTTCCTCCATGGTTGCTGTCTGCCCCTGCTCCACGTGGACTCCCTTCCACGGGATGCTGCTCCTCCGTGGGCCTCCCCTGGGCTGCAGGGAGCCCTCCTTCTGCACTGACCCTGGGGGCTGCAGAGCCACTTCTCTCCCATTTCTCAGTCCTCTCTCCCAGCTGCTGTAGTGCAGCAGCTTTTCCCTCCCTTCAGTCTATTCTCCCAGAGCACACCCAGAGTTGCTCTGCTCTGACACGGGGAAGCGCTGGGCTCTGCTCACAAAGCCCCCCCGCCCCATACTCCTCGCTTTGCCATGTAGGCATAATACAATTAGCCATGGCTCTCCTGCTGTCTGTGTGATGTAAACAACAGCACCATAGAACTGGTGCAAATACGCTTAAGCTCTGATTCCACGTTTTAATGTTTTGCCTGCTGACTGAGCTTAACTTTATGACTTGGGAGGGAAAGTGCTGTCTTTGTGAGTTTGATTTCTGATTCCCTTTATAAATCTAGTTGTCAGCTAATGCTCTTACATATGTGACTCCAGATTTGAGAGAGTGTGTTCCTATGTGCAAATGTAATCCCTGTGAGTTTATCTCCAGGGGATAAGGAAGACCCTGTTATACCATTGACTTACAAATCACACAAACACTTATCGCACATCTGAGCGATTCCTTAGCGAATATGTTGGTATAAGCAGGATTTTATTATGACATGAAAACTGTAGTTACTAAAACTGATTTATATTTCTTGGCTGAGGTGTTTTGCTACCAAATTCCAGGTAATATGATTTTGGGAAGGGGAAGATATCCCCTGATGACTTTATACTAGAAAATTTCAGAATTAAATTAGTGCTATTTGAATGCAGATGTAAATTCCACCTTGGCTTCCAGGAGCGAAAAAATTTTAGAGGTTGCAAATGGATTAAGTACATAAAATGAATAAGAGGAAAAAGATGGTGACTGCCTTTCATTTTATTTTACTTTGTTTCAAGAAAGCAAATGATGGTAGAAAGAGGGAGAAAATATTAATTCAAAATAACAGTTTTTGGAATCTTTTGCAAAGTAATTGAGTTGATAAAGGATAATAATCGCACTAAGAATCTGTTATAGAATGCTAATACCATCAATTCAGATAGCAAGAAGATGCTTATTCTGAGGTTTAAAAGCCTGGACTTATTCTTAGATAATTCTTGATCCTTCCTGTGTGTAGATATGACAGGATTGCAGGATAAGGTTAACTCTTTCATATTAATCCTTATTTTATTGCACCAGGTAAATTATCAGTATCTGTAGTTACTGCATGTACTGTATTCTACATATGTACTGTAGTTACTGTATGTAGTGCTGTACAAATCTACATGTATTACAGTATCTACAATACTGTAATACTGTACATAGTACTGTACATTGTAAAGTCTAATGACATTTTAGCTACTCCAGACTGTTCAGTTTAGGTTAGCAGTGCTCATCATAGCAAATTCATCTTGCTGTTAAGCAACTGATCAAGGTAATCTGACAGAAAACAAAGTTTCATTGCAGAATAGACTGGAGAAAAACTTTTCCCTATTGTATAAAGGTAGGCTAGTTAAGACCACTGCTTGTTAAGTTATTCCTCTAAGCGATGGTGCAAAAACTATTGAAGTTTTAATATAGGGAATACTGTATTTTAATATAGGGAGTATTTTAATTCTGCTACAAGAAAGTGAATGAGAGGTCAGGGTTTAACATTCCCTATTCACTGTATGCTGAATTCAAGTAAATTATCCTAACAAAGTAAAAGTTTCAAAAGCTTCTCCTCTGGCTTGGCAGAAACAAGGTCAATGATGCATCAGGAATGCACTGTTAAAACATTTATGTTGTAATAAAAGCTTCAAATTTCATTTTATTTCAATTTATATAGAATTTCTTGGATTCTAGTGATGTAGGCTATCTTATAAACATAATATTGTTCATAATAAATTCAGAACAGCTTGGAGTTCACTGTGGCATAATTTCCTTGGTCTTGCAAATCTGCTATTGGAACAGAGACTAAAGTTTTGGAGGATGCATATTGGTAAAATACGTAGGAGCAACACGTTTGAAAATGATATAATTAATTATCAGTTAATTACTTGTATGTGCTCATAATTAGGACTATATGCCCTGCTTCACAATTTTATGTATATATTTTCTATTAGGAAATAATAGTATGTATTTACTATTAATTACAGTTAAATATAAAATAATTATTTCTTATGATATATACGGTCTTAGTTCATTTGTAGAAAGACATGAAAATCTCATTCACTGTTTGTATGCCAATGAATATATTGTTGCTAAAAGCTTTGGTAGAAGCAATAATACACAATAGGATAAGGAGCAACGCTGACAACTATATACATTATTTTCTTTTCAATGCTAAATAAATGAGTAAAGATAACACTCATGAAACACTCAGCCCACCCTACTTAGGATTTTTCTTATATTGAATATTTAGGCATTATTAAATTTTAGCTGAGTAAATCTACATTTTAAAATTTGAATTTAAAAGAGGAGTCATTTTGTTTTCCATAAAGATAAATGTATTTTGTGGATGGCAAGCCAACAGAAATGTCAATATTTTGCACTTACCCAGTTCTTAAAAATAAATACATCACTCCTTACTTACTCAGTAGTTCAAAGCTGTTCCCGTTGGATTGCTGTGAGCTGTAATGTATATAGGTGCATACAGAAAATGCAGAATACATCATCTTATCAAACAGATTGCACTTGCTGTTAGTCAGTGCTCTTTCCTATATTTAGATTTTTTATATAAAATGTTGTGAGGTTTTAGTTCCACTGAAGTCAATGGCAAAACAAGCAAATTTAATCAGCCAGGCTTTCATCCATTGTTATATGATTTGGAAAATAAATGTAGCTATTATAAGTAGAATTTTAAAACCAAAGGTAAGTGTCTCATTATCATAGCCTCAGAAATGTTAAAGAGTTCGTTTAAAAGCTGTCTTTTTCAGGGTCTCTGGATTGCTTGAAAACTCTCCTGTCATTGTATCAATGCTCATTAACATGTGACACTTTGCTAGCGCTGTGTACAGAGCTATTCCTTTGCAAGCAACCTAGAGACATATTTAGCAGTACATCCCAGGTGTGAGAAAAAGGTCTGAGGTGCAAAGTGAATTGTGTAGAGGTGTGCTTTCATCATTCTAATTCTACATTTTAGATGGATAAACAAACAGGGAAATACATTATTTGTTGAGTTGTTTTAATTCAGTAATGTAGCTTGAACTAGCCATCAAATATGATTTTTCTCTATTGTATTAAACAAGGGATGCACTAATTATTTTAAATGCATGCAAAAATTACTCATTACTGAATACCAACGTTCTCTCCAGAGCCTTTTTTCACAGTTCAGAAATCTAGCACCTAAAATAGAAGTTCGTAATGTGATTGCTGATACAACATAATAGCAGTAGTGGGTGACATTATGATAATTGTACCTATTTGCTGAGGGCTTTTCTTGCACTTTAAATGGATGAAGCTTGTTCGTGGCCAAGACTCTATGGTGGGAAGCCTAAAGAATTACCTCATTACACTGACTATGATACGAGTCAAAGCAGACAGAGATCAGTATCCTTATGTATTTATTTCAAGCAGAAGCTTTACAGCTCCTTGCATTTTGGTAAAGACACTGAAAACCTAATAAGCAATAAAAATGGAATTTGGCTAGCATTCTTTTCCAAGATTTATATGGAGATCAAACAGTATCAAAATCAAAGCTAGTGTTTGAGTAAGTGTATAGGGGTTATGTATTTACATGTCTAAGGGTAACCTCTTTTACTATCCAAGTTCTCTTTCAGACGTTGGTTTACTATTAGGTAGGTTTTTCAGAGTTGTGCTTCTGACTAAAATGGGCCAACCTTTTGGGAGCTAAAACTAACTTCTGGTTATTTTTGATGAAAACTATACATAGAAGTTAATATAATGTGGAGTTGATGTTATCATGAAGGCTTGGCTTGCAGAGATTGATAATAGGATTCTGTAGAAGGCAGAACCAATGAACTTCATGGCACAAGCAGAATCACAGGTTGCAGAAAATGAAATATCTGATATATTTGATTTCAGTGGGAGTTTTATCTGAGCGCAAATTAATGCCTGGTATTTCCCACATCAGTTAGGGTAAGTTTAACATGGTAGGTCCTAAATAGAAGTCGCACATCACAACATGACATTCAGTGGAAAGGCTGAAAACTAGGTCTGAATTTTGCTGCATCACCCTGTCTTGATTAATACAGATATTTCATTTCAGTATCTGTGAGACTGTGCTATCACATTTGCGATTCCAATAATCTCAGTTGAGGCGTGCACTGAAATACTATATGCATGCTATGTACTGATATGTACATGTATGCTATTACTGCTGTGCCATCTAGCACTTTTTTCATTAGTACTGGATAATATAAATTATATTATTATCATCTGAAGTCTCTGCCTTTCTAGCAGTGATACATCCCTGGCAGACTGCACTTAAAGTTATAATTAAATTAAACTAAATAGGAATATTAAATACCTGCAGGCTTCCAATTTTTCATACAACTGTTTTAATATTTACTAGAAAACGTTTAAATCCTTCTATAAAGATTCAGAATTGGGTATTTATTTCCTGGGCTTGGGGTAAAAACTCCTCATGAAAAAAATGTTCATAGCATTTAGTTTCGTACAGCATAGCAGGCAGAATGATATATGCATCGGATAATGCGTATACACATTTTAAACATACTACTTAGTACCAATATAGAAGTTAGATATAACTTCTCAGCAATGTAAATATAATATTAAGCTTGTTACAAATGCTAACAGTTTCTGGTGTTATCCTAGATTATTTTCATCATTGTTATAATAATTCCAGAACTTTGCTACTTCCATTACTTTTTTTTCAGCAGTCTTCATCCTTTTCTCTTCCTTTATTATTATTTTTTAACAATGACCCCATATCTTCAAAGGTAATAATACTGCTAGAAGACCATATCAAATTTGACTGTTTAACAGTGTAATAACCTGTATGCCAGGGGGACTTTTCTTTCTTACTTTCTTTTCTTTACTTGCACAGAGCAAATCATTGTGATGAAAAGGGCAAAAGTGCAGAAAAGAAAAATTAAGGAGTCGAAACATAAACTTTCTTTAAACCCTCCTTAAATGTAAGCATTTATAAATTGTATAAACTATGTCAGCTGGAGAAGCGTGGTCTTATCATAGCTAACTCTGATATTATTCTGCTAATTTTTGGTGTGTATATATCAAAAAAAATCTATGTGAAAAATGTGAGAATTTCAGGAGGAAGCAACAGTGACAGCTGGTTCTCTTTGTTTCTTTCTCAGGAATAAACTACGTACATTTTAACCAGTTACAAATAGAAGATTTAAAGTGTAAAAATATAAGGAGAGAGTAAATACTGACTTTGCAGAGGGATAGTTTCAAATAATACAGTGGTTTCTGTTCTAAATTAAATGATAGTAAGACCCAAGCACACCAGCTCAGCTAAGGTTTCACAGTCTGAGGGCTGTCCATATGTCTGTTATTTACTTGAGTATGTATATGTGTGTGTATATAAATGGTATTTCATTCTTTAAGAATAAAAGGGGGAAGAAAAGGCAAGCCATGCAAGCCCTTTCCCAAGAGCTAAGATCTGCTGCTGCTTTGAGTGTTTACGATGCTATAACTCCTTTAGGAAACTGCTGCTTTCTGATACCTTCTTTGCAACTCAGTCTTTGGATTTCTAGCTTTTCTTCAGATAACTCAATTGTTTAATAGTATATTTTCTTTCTTGATAAGGGGAAGAAACACCCAACATTTGCAAAATTCAAACCTCCAGGAAAAAAGATAAAGACTCAGGCCTCAATGCATGTTAGCAACAATGAGTACAAGGGGAGAAGCCACAGGAGCATTGTATGCAGTAAAGGCTTCTTTAGATTTAGATTTACAGTATTTAACACCTTGAGCTGAACTTTGCAATTGGTACTGCAGGGTGGTCAGGAGCCACGCTGGCAGGGGGCAGTGTTGGACAGTGCATCCAATAATACTCCATGCTAGTTTTCAGATTTCTTTCTCTGTCTGTAGTCATAGTGTTTTTCTGGTTTACTGCTTCCCTCAGAAAACATCTACTTTTAAACAAAGTATAAACGTATAACCATTTTACTTATTTTTTGATTATAATAAGAGTAAAATCCGTAGGGTGAAAAGTAATTTTTCATTTGAAAAAGGATGTGACCGTTGAGAATTTGGGAAAGTAACTAAGAAAAAAGAGTTTAGCTCAATTAGCTGCTGTCATTTAGTAGCTTCCTCCTAGGATAACTTCACTTCTTTTGTTCTATTGTGTGGACCAAATCCCATTGTCATGAAGGAGAACAGATGAAAGGAGTTAAAGAAACCTCACTACAACAAATCTGATACATTAGTTTTCCAATCTGTACAAAAAGGAAAGACTACTGTTTCTGTTCTGCAGATTTTGCTTAGCAATTTAAAGCAGTTAAGACCTCAAGCCTGTGAGCATCCATCACATTGGTGTATGGGAGTTTCACATGACTCCCATGAGTCTGTATGGATGTCGATGGTTTCTAGGATTGCTATGTAAAATAAAAGTTGTGAATATACTTTGATAGGATGTGTGCGTGTAGTAAATAAAAATTGGATTTTAGAATGTTTAGTTTTCAGATGTTTAACCAATGCTGTCATTAATCCAGACTGCCAAAGGAAAAGAAGTGAAATAACTCCGCTCTGAGCCAACAGCGATAAGATTACATGGAGTACGTGGTCCTCAGGTTGAAGAACTTGTTTTTGCAAGAATCATAGCCATACACTCAGATCTTGCAGAGGGATCCATAGATGAGGATTTCAGCAATCTTTCTTACCCTACACACTCTTTAGTTTTGTGAGGTTCAGGACAAAAGACTGTACTTGACTCTCTTGGTTTAACTTCTTTTGATATGTTCTTCATATACACTTTCCATCTGTTCCTCTTATTTCCCCCAGCCATACCTGAAATGTATGCATTGCTTTTGGCAGCAAGTCTGTGTCTGTTGAAACAATAATTGCTATATAACTTCTTCCTACACAGCATAGCTTTTAAAATACACAGCTTGTGCCCTGGCCAAATTCCCAAAGTGAGCATTCTCTGCTTCTCTCATTCACATGGCTCAGTCAGTGTTTCTGTGCAAAAGCAGGTCCACCTCTCTGTATTATATCCATAAACACAAATTGGAATATTATCTCAGTTTTGTTTGAAGCAGGACTTAGTTAACCTTGGTCTCCCACACACCAGGAGGGCATTCCGGTCATCTGACTACTGTATAGTCTTGGTAAAGCTCCCAGCTGAAGTTATTCCATATTGTGTGAGTAATTCCATATTTACTGGGGCAGAGAAGGAGAAGTAAGAGAGGAATAGCTGTAGTTTGATGATTCAGGCATTTTATTCCTATAGGACATCAAAATTCAAGTCCTTTGTCCCTTCTCCTATGACTATTGAGCCAGTCTTATGCAATGAAATAGCCTCAACTGGGAAAGTTTTGCTAAAAAAAACACCTTGCAGGCTGGTATATAGGCACTTTGTGATGTCATATGGGAACTGTTGACTCATGGCCTGAACCACTGATTGAGCACCTGGAGAAAGGACCCGGTCAGCCCTGGGAGCACAGGTGAAGGCAATTCAACTGTGTGACCAGAAGGGGCGGAGCCTGGCTGTACCTCACCTAGACCTCATTCAAGGGCTGACTGCCCCTAGGGGAGTTTTTTTTGTTCCTTCCCTTCCTTCCTTTCTTTTCTGGAGATTCCTCTTTGGTGGAGCTTTCCCCTATAAACCTGGAATCTTCTGATATCTTCTTCCCTTCCTTTATAGCACCTTTCTGTTGTGTTGGTCCTGTTATCACACCTTTGTTGTAATGCCTTTCCCACTGTAATGATCTGTCCGATTGCTACAGATGTAGACCACTTCAGTTCAAGATCTCAGAAGATCAGCTACAGTAGTGATCTGAAATAGGTCTCACCTAATCACTCAAATTTAAGTACAGAAGAGTGAACAGGCTCTGGACAATTCTTTCTCTCTTATTAATTGAACCACTCTCTGAAAAAAAAAAATACGCTCACTGGTGAGATGAGAGAGTAAAATATTTTTCTGCTATCTCTGAAAGATAGAATACTCGAGTGGTTTGATGTTAAAAACTGCACGGGCTCAGTAGTTAACTGTTATTACCAGATATACATTCACATTTGAAAACAATCAGAAAGTCATGCTTGCTCGGTGCTGAGATAATAATATTGCAGGCACAATGGCCAGTGAGCTTTAGTGTAGGTAGGAATTCAAATGTCTCATGCTGTCTAAATCAATGATAAAGGGTGCATTTAAATGGACTCCAGATAGCGTAAGATTAGTAAACCATTTTGTGTCATTTGGAAGTAATGAGGTAAACCCAGTGCAAGAATCCCATTTAGGTGCAATATAGTGAAAAAATCTACTGGACCTGAAGAATATTAGTGACGCTCTTTATACAGTAACAGCGGCTCAATGGATGTTAACTACAGCTATGTGTAGAAAACTAGAAAATGTAAGCACTGGTTCTATACAGTCCTTTGCATACCTCAGCCCACATAGGATGTTATCAATTATTATTGCAGCTCTATCAAGCAGTTTATTTCTTTTCTGTGTTACACATGCAATGAGGGGATAAAATGCTGATTGTGGGTGGCATGCAAAATGTGTAAATAAGACAAAATCCAATGCAAAAAAAATAATATACTGTGCAATTTTGAGATTAGACATCGGTCTGAAGCTGGTAACGTTAAAGGCACCTCAAAGTTTTGCAACCACTTTTCTGAGAAAATTGGAAAATTCAGATCTCTGCTGTATTACAGGGATAATGTGTATTAAAGACAAAATAGCGAAGTAATAGCTATAGTTACCCAAGTCCTTGCATCTGAGATGTGTGTATATATATACATTCATAAGGCACATTACTTTTTTTCTGTTCTTGAAGTGGGACTTTATTGCTCAAATGTTTAAATACGAAATATCAAAAACGTTTTCTTTCTCTCAGTTTTCACAGATGTTCTTTATTTTTAAAGTAAATACCAAGGGTGCTTAGAGCCAAATGCTGATCTCATTCTATCCAAACAAGCCTGCCAGTTTCAGTGCAGTTGCTTATGCATTCCTGTTCATGGTTTTCTCCCCTCTTATTTTCCCATCTATTCTCACTGTTATATACTTCAGTAGAGCCTAAGTTCCATATCTAATGTTGGATGCTCTTAGCACAATCCCAAATGGCTCACGCTACCAAGTTTTTCTTTTTCCTTCTTTTATTTTTATTTTTTTACAATGGCAAAAGACCTTGATCTTCATTTAAAATAGTGATGAAACTACAGAGTAATGAAAAAGAATGGTAGAGATGCTGCAAGATGAAGATTTCATGAAAATATCCAAAATGCAAGAGAGGGGGATTTTTTTTCTACCTTGAATTGATAGCTGCAGCTTTCATGTTGACAGTCAACTTCAACCATACGTTAGCTTACCATAGGTTACAGTATGTTTCATCAGATGCATGATGAACTTTCTTTGGATGCAGCATACGTAGCCTTTATTATTGAAAATTATATGTTTTACAGGAAGATTTCTAGTTGAAGCTACATCAGTAGAAAGAATTCAGAAATCAAAAGAATAGTTTCACCTTTACTTAGCTAATTCCCAAAAGGAAGTTACTGTCTACTTACTGCTAGCTATTAATTTGAAAATAACACCTCTTTGTAGCAGTGAAGATGTGCGCTTCACTTAATATGCAGGATTAAAATCTCTTGGTGCTTTGCTAAAGTGCTTCTAGATCAGGGGTTAAAAGGTCTTAAACTGTGACAGTGGCATGTCATGTTAAGTGATTTAAGCAGGTGTGGTTTTTTTGTTTGTTTGTTTGTTTGTTTTAAGAAGAAGGTATTTTTGACCTTGTTTGAGACAAGCTATGATTTCCCTCTGTGAAAAAAACATCATGTTGGTATTGAGAACCTTTAGACTTTCTGGAGATGGTCAAAAACCACCTGGATGCTTTCCTCTGCAACTAACTCTAGGGCACCTTTGCTCCAGTTGCTTGTACTCTCCTTAAACACTGTGGTCAAATATGTCTAAGCATGGTTACTTTTCACTGATTAGCTTTTTGCAGGAGACATTTGTCAACAATTCCAGTAAGTATTATTTTCCCTCATCAAGCCTTAAACACAGTTCAGTGCAAATTCCTTTTGATCCTTTTGTGTAGATGGTTCTCATCTTCATAATGACAGACAGACCTTCTGCCATCAACTTCTGTTAGGGCTGATTATGAATCTCTGCTGCATTCAAGCTCTAACAAAATTACTTGGTGAGCTAGCTTCTTGTGGAAGTCTTCAGTGCTTCAGTTTAATAACTTTGTCAGTTAGCCTACTCTTTTATAGCAAGGTTATATATACAGTAACGTGTATGATTAGCAGTGTTATTTTGAAGTGTATGTAGCTTTGTTTGAACCTTTCATACTACACAAAATGTCTGAATTTGTGAAGTATTCCAGTGATTATTCATTTCTCACTATCACTTGACTTCAAAAATCTGTAATTGGTTTATCATTGACGTACAGATTATAACTCAAATTAGAAACACCTTGAAGATTATCAAAGATGACAACAGTTTGATAAATAGATAAGCAAGTTTAATAACCTGCTTTGTTAAATAGAAGCTGAAATTAATCAGCAGAGATATTCACATGTAAAAAGAGAAAGACTATTATTCAATTTTTTTTTAATTATAATCTCTTACCAAATGAAGCCATTTCCTTGGCTGTCCATCTCCCAGCTGCACAGAAGTGTAGTGTTTACTACAGTTAGTTCAATTAAACAGTTGAGAAAATGTGCCATTTTACATATTATTACCTTACATTTTACTGCTTCTTTCCAAGCTATTGGTCTGCCAGGTTCCTCTGGGTTGTATTTTAGAAGCTTCATGCTCAAAATCAAGGCCTCTCAATTTATAATTCAAGTAACCATTTTTCCCAAAGTTCATGTAATTTGTTAAACTCTAAGAGAGAACATGAGCATTCTTAGCTTAGGAGGCTTAACCTTTCTCACTTTCCAGGTACTGGTTGCCAAACTGTGTTCCAAGGGTAATGTAGGTTATTATAATCAGATCGGAAACAACTTACTTAAACACTGGAAATCACACAGAAAGTACTGTGTCATTAATTGTGAAACATATATTTGGTGCTTTTTGCACTGGTTTGTTCCAGACCTTTCAAGATATTCTCATGATGTGCAAACAGAATGGAATTCTTTTGTTGCTTTTTATTTTTTTTAAGCATCTCTGAGAGTGTCTTCTAATCTTCGTTATCTGGACTCTTCCCTGGGTTAAAATGTTGTGTGACATGCATATATTAAAGCCAGCCAATTAAGCAATGCTTCTGCTGAGTAGAATATCTCCTTTATCTCTGCACACCATCGGCGTTCTAATCGCTCCAAGCGATGATCATTTCATGTTTCTATGGCATGTATAAAAATTCTGCTATTCTTACTAAGCCTTGCTACATACTTTATTTTTATATTGCATTCCAGACTATCACTCACTGTATAATGTCAGAAGGATTAATATCATCAACACTGAGGAATATGAGAGCAGCTCCCAGTTATTCTAATAATACTTAGCAAATTTAAATGCCAGGGTTGGGAAAATGGCTTGCAAATTACAGATCATCATCAGAGATCTTGAAAGTATTTTTTCATTGGAAATCAATCTTCATATTTTTGATTCATATTGGTAGATAAAAAGAAATCAGTTTCAAAGACACCAACGTAAAGCTAGAATGAAGAGATTTGCTATGATGTGGGAACACTCTAGTCTTAAAAACAAAACAAAAAAACAACAACCAGGCATAGGTTGATCAGGGATTGCTAAGGGAAAGAGTGATGTTTAGCTGTTTGTGGGGTTTTGAGTTTTTTTTTAATTATTATTTTGGACGTTTCCTTTCTGGGCAGTTTTTTGTGGGTTTTTTTGTTTTGTTTTGTTTTTTGTTTTTTGCATGGATGCATTTTGATTAGTAGATAACCCTGCTCTGCTCAGAGCTTGAATTGTGCTCTTTTGTAAACAGCTCTGCGGGGAGTACTGAGATTCTGTCGTAGACGCTTGCCCAGTGTCCCCAGGAATTCAGAGCTCAGGCTCTAGAACACAGGTTCTTAATTACACTGGATATGTCTTTGAGCAGAGTTCCAGAGCAAGTTGAGGTGTCTGAGTAGACACAGGTTCTGATCTCAGTATGCTTTTCATTAATTCTAATTCTCTAACTTTCCCCTGTCCTAAAGACTCTCTGTTGTATACTGGAATTTCACAGGTTTTGCTGTGTTTCTTTGCCCTGTCTGTAGTCCTCTTTGATACTATCATAAGCTTTCAACCTTTCTCTTATTCTAAGTCACTACTTGGAGAAAGGTAATTCTGATAAAAGGCCAGAGAAGGGAGAATATTAGCTCTTGTTTTGAGATAAGCTATTTTATCAGTGGTTATTTCAAATTTAGATGTTAAGATTAAGGAAGCCCTGTTTAAAAATCTACCTATTAGGAAAAAATGTCTTGAAAATAGGTTGATGGTGACCAGCATGGATCTGTTTGCAAGTACAACCAATTCAGGTAGGCTCCAACAAGTTCTGATGCAAGCTTATTGTAGTTTTTCCAGGTTTAAAGATGATTGTCTTTTCTTATCCTTTGTGAATGTGACAGAAATTCCACAGTTATGAATGTGAAATGACACACAGTGGCAAAAATGCTCATGTTTTGTAAAGGTTTAGTGATGGGATTCTCAATAGCTCTGCTTTCCATAGTGTTTTAATGCTTAACTGTGGGAATATTTATCCACAGTGTACGTTAACTCTAACTATTTCTATGGAGAAGAATAATAGAATTATCTTCTAGTTTGGTTCTCTTCTCTCTACTCCCTTGATAATTTTATGTTTCTATTTACAGGAGTAAAATCAAAAACAGTAAGGAGCTTGTGTCTGTTTAATTGTTTATATTGCTATTTGTCTTGAACTTCTGGTCACCATTGTTTTGCATGGTAATATACGGTTTGCATCAGCATCATAGAATATATCGGAACTAAGAGCAAAAATGTCAGAAAATTACATAGGAATGTATAAAGCCTGGGGAGAGAAGGAGAGCAGTTCCACATATGCTGAAATATTGCAGACACTGTGCAACAGACGCGAGATGTACAGTATATTATATGCAAGCTACTTTCAAAATAGTAGGTCTGTTTATATGAGTAAAGAGAACAGGTTTAAGCCCACAGAAATTCCTTTACTGACATGTTCTTAGTTCTTTAACTTTATTTATTGGTATTTAAATGTATTATACAAGAACAAATCTTTTTATAGATACTGCAACAGATGGTCAAACACCATGCTTACCTACAATTATATCCCAAATCAGTACGGATGGTTATATCTTCAGAGACAATAAAGGAACAAATGTTCACAAGCAAATCTGAACCAATAAAGGCCCAACCTGCCCTGCAGAAATACAGTAAGCCAAACAAAGTCCAGAACCTACGCCTGGTGCTCCTGAAGCCTGGAAAGTCTGGTAGATGAAAAGAAGGGTTAGAGTTCCTCCCAGCTGAAAAAATTTGTCAGTTTGTGTAAATGAGTTTAAATTGCATCAACTAAAATCATGTACAATATATACACTTAAATCACAGCTTTTAAAAGCATTATTTTTAAGGCAGTGTTTTTGAAACCTTCAGAGTACAATGAAGCCTAAAATGATAAAGTACTAAATGTTTTCATTTGGCTAGGAAAAATAATTTTAGATAAACCACAACAATAATTTCTTTAGACTTTGGAAAGAAGCCAGCAAATCAATTATTTGCTCAGCTCTGTTTGCAGCTACAGAAAGTAGTCCTAGCTTGAATGTGGCTGCAGAGGCAAACATTTAAAGGTGGGTAATTATGCTCAAAGCTGTTTCACAGCCATCTTTCTCACAGGTACTCAGTACCTCGCCTGATTAGCGAGACGAATACAGTCAAAACAGGACAAAGCATTTGCGCGTGGAGCAAATGTAAAAGAAGGTGGCTACAGCAGCCACTTATTCTCAGGTAGTTTGTCTCAAGGTTATTAGTGGTTGGTTAGCTGATAAAAGGATGCTATTGTGTTTTCACCTCTCTGATTGAATCAAATGGTGCTGCTTGCATTTTGGTATCCTGCAATATAGATGGATAAAAGTATTCTTCAACATCAGTGATAGGGCTTACATTGTTGTTCTAAAACAAATCACACTCGTTCTTGAAACCCTAATTCACGTAGGTGAAGATTAGACTTGACCCATTGTTTTGACTTTTTAAACATTCCCTTTTGCATCTATTGTCTGTCAAGTTTTGCAGAGTGCTGTATTCATTTTAATCTCCCTGAAGTGTCTGGTTAAAATTAGGTTGTGTTTGCGTGTTTCTGTGCTGGAGGGAGTGGAAATCAAGAGAACTTTTTAAAACAAATAGAGTTATAGCAAATAATAATAATTATTATTATTATTTTGTATTCACTACAAATCACTCAGTATCGTAGTTTATTTACTATTTATTTCTTGTTGATATTTGTTAAAATAGTTTGTAATACAAACCTACTGATTCCTTAATTCGAAAATTCCTTGGAATTCATAATGTTTTTGACTAGTTTGCAAGTATGTGAAGATTTTAAAATACCATTAAAATTAACGGTACTGCTTTGAAAAGGCCATAAAAGAGCATATATGTCCTTTAGGAAGAGCTTCATAGTACTGCGCTCTTCAGTTGTCAGTTATTCTAACTGCATCACTAACTGAATTGAAGGTGAGACTTCCTTTCACTTTTTGCTATCTCTTTTTATAAGTGCTTTATTTGCTTGCATTACATTAGGCAACAGAAATGTGATCAAGGAGAAAGCAGTGAATGTTGCGTACCTTGACTTCAACAAGGCATTTCACACTGTCTCCCACAGCGATGTTATGAAACTTAAAAAGTGTGGGATAGATAAGTGGATGGTGAGGTGGATCGAGAACTGGCTGACTGGTAGGGCTCAGAGGGTTGTCATCACTGATGCAGTCTGGTTGGAGACTGTAACTAGAGGCGTTCCTCAGGGTTCGGTGCTATGTCTGGTCTTGTTCAGCATCTTCATCAGTGACCTGGATGAAGGCACAGAGTCCACCCTCAGCAAGTCTGCTAATGAGCTGGGAGGAGTGGCTTACACATCAGAAGGCTGTGCTACCATTCATCAAGACCTGGACAGGCTGGAGAGTTGGACAGGAAAGAACTGGATAACATTTAACAAGAGCAAGTGTAGAGTCTTGCTCCTGGGGAGGAATAGCCACGTGTCAGTACAGGTTAGGGGATGACCTGCTGGAGAGGAGCTCTGTGGAGAAGGATCTGGGTGTTCTGGAGGACAACAAGGTGGCTGAGCCAGCAGTGTGCCCTTGTGGCCAAGACGGGGTGCATTAAAAGGAGTGTGGCTAGCAGGGAAAGGGAGATGATCCTTCCCCTCTACTCTCCCCTGGTGAGACCACACCGTACTGTGTTCGGTTCTGGGTTCCCCAGTTCAAAAAAGAAAGCCATCTCCTAAAAGAAATTCAGTGGAAGGTCACAAAGATGATTAAGTGCCTGGGGCACCTCACATATGAGAAAAGGCTGAGTAACCTGGATCTGTTCAGCCTGGGGAAAAGAAGACAGGGGGAATCTGATAAATGTTCGGGTCAGAACTGATAGAACGTAACGGAAGAGTCTCAGGTTGTGGCAGAGGAGTTTAAATTGAACATTAGGAAGAATTTATTCATGGAGTGGGTGGTCAAGAACAGGAGTTGTCCATGGAAGTTGTGGAGTTGCCATCCCTGGAGGTATTTAGGAGACATGAGGACATGATGCTAAGGGATGTGGTTTAGTGATGGGACTGGATGAGTGAGGTTGATGGTTGGGCTTGATGATCTTGAAGGTCTTTTCCAACCTAATTGATTTTTTTATTACCTCAAGA